>NC_134831.1:195401536-195701536 GCF_004210375.1 Tachypleus tridentatus | reverse complement strand
TGACTTTGCTACACGAAACACACACACACACAAAGTTAGGGTTAAAAATGTGATTATATATGATTCGGGCTAATTGCTCACAAAGTTAGGGCTATAAAATATGACTATAAATGATTAAAGTTAGCATTTCATAAAGCTGAATTTACCCCTTCCCCGTTCCGAAGTTTAAGGAATAAAACTGAAAACTAAAATCGCTAAAAATCGGGTTTCAATACAAAACAAATAAACATACATTTAGAATTAGACAGTTTAGTAGCTTTTGTTTGTTTTCAATTTTGCACAAAGCTACTCGAGGGCTATCTGTGCTAGCCGTCCCTAATTTAGCAGTGTAAGACTAGAGGGAAGGCAGCTAGTTATTACCACCCACTGCCAACTCTTGGGCTACTCTTTTACCAACGAAAAATAGGATTGATCGTCACATTATAACGCCCCCACGGCTGAAAGGGCGAGCATGTTTGGTGCGATAGCTATTCGAACCAGCAACCCTCAGATTACGAGTGTAATGCCTTAACCCACCTGGCCTTGCTGGGTCGTAACTTCGAAATCTTGCTGCATAGGATGATTGCTAATTCACAAATGAGACTTTGCGACTGTTTTTAATATCAATTTCTAATTTCTTAAAATATATATTTGTGTGTGCGTGCGTGTGGGTATATGATAACAAATCAAAAGTTAAGCTTTATAAACGTCGTATAATTCCGCTATGTAAGTTCTACTTCGGCACGGCATGGCCATGTGGTTAAGGCACTCGACTCGTAATCTATCATCCAGTATTTTACCATTCTAAACATTATTTTAAAGAAGTTGATACAGAAGTTAGCAAAGTTTATTTAAAATAAAGAGCTGAAATAACATGGTACTAGTACCAGTTCATTGCAACACTTATTAATGAATTAAATATTGTTAAGTGCATTAACTGCATTTCGATATTTTTACAAGAGAACTATAATAAAATAGTGCTAACAATCCGTAACTACGTACCCACCAGTGATCACTGAAGTCATGACTACTTGTTTAAAAATAAAATTGGTGACTTGTTACTGAGCTACTCTGGCGAAAATGTTAACATTTCTGTATATACAATCTTCAGTTAATTTCGATGGCATATCCAAGTTGTTAGGCAAGCGTACAATATTAACATACAGTATTATCACAGTGTGTGTTAGTCTGATTTGCACGTTTAACAGACAACACATCCGATGTGTATGTTGGTCTAACGTACATTGCTTGAATATCCAAAGGTAATATCTATTATAATACATTGAAGTTTTTGTTTTTCCTGAACGAATTTAAAGGACAGTCAGATTTAAATATACTTTAGTAGATATTTTATACAACATATTAAAATATTATGAAAGTTTTAAAAATTGCCTAACATAATGAATTTATTTACTGATAGTGTTAAGTACGGTAAATTTTATTATTATCTAAATTAGAGTAAAAAACGTTCACAAGTTACAATGTTAATTTATCCCTTTATCAAATATAAACCTTATTTATCAAGGGCTTACTTAATGTTAAGCTTATGAAAAGTGAATTTTCATATTTCAGTGTCTACAATTACAATCATCGATCACTTATTCCAACTTTGTTACTCTGTCTGAAACACTTTCACTCTTTTTTTTTTGTTATAACTATCACCTGAATATTCTTAGCTTAACTATGGTGTTTATGTTGAATGCTTAATATTCACGTTGATTTGCTGGAAAGGTTTATTAAACGTTTCTTACTACTAAATATCTTTCATCGTTTATACAGTCGAAAAAGTGGAAAATTTGTGTTGAAATGTCTGCACTATATTTTTCTACTTTCTTGTTTGTTTATTTGTTTTGAATTTCGCACAAAGCTACTCGAGGGCTATCTGTGCTAGCCGTCCCTAATTTAGCAGTGTAAGACTAGAGGGAAGGCAGTTAGTCATCACCACCCACCGCCAACTCTTGGGCTACTCTTTAACCAACTAATAGTGCGATTGACCATAACATTATAACGCCCCCACGGCTGAAAGGGCGAGCATGTTTGGCGCGAAGAGGAT
Organism: Tachypleus tridentatus; assembly: GCF_004210375.1. Lineage (NCBI taxonomy): Eukaryota > Metazoa > Arthropoda > Merostomata > Xiphosura > Limulidae > Tachypleus > Tachypleus tridentatus. The sequence goes on along the minus strand of NC_134831.1, from coordinate 195,699,504 downwards.
GCGAACCCGCGACCTTCAGATTACGAGTCGCACGCCTTAACACGCTTGGCCATGCCGGGCCGTTTTACTTTCTAACCTAAAATACAGCAAAAAGGCTTAAGAGTGATATTTCAGTCTCTTTCAGAATGTACACCTAAGCTTGTTCACTATAAGATTTTCTTTTTCTGCGTAGCTTTTACTAGAAATGTGGTGATTAAAAATTATTTCGAGACTCATGAAAAAGAAAGTGAAAAGGTTTCGAACGAGTTTGTATGTACCTCCAAAATGCACCTATTTTGTAGGTACATACAAATTCGTTTTATTTGAATTCTATAACTTTCCTTAATCATTCAACAATAGTTTCCCTTCTTTTTGATAAGCTTTTATGTCAGTTATATTATCTTATTAAATAAATCCTGTATCTAGAAAAATACCGATACAATAAACGTACTAATTTCACCGCACGTGTTTTGTATGTCGCCACTAATTGACTATTTGTTTTTAATAACACAGTTTACAGGACAAGACAATAGTGAATTAATAAATATATCTTTGAAAAATAATAATAATTTATTGTAATAGAGAAGTTCCATAGCAATCCGTAACTAGAGTATATTCAGAGCTTCTGAATATACAATCTTTAGTTTATTAATAATATTTTCTTGAACTAACAAATATTCTCCAAGTGCTGACAAATCCATATTGTTAGGCTAACCTACAAGAGTAACAGACGACAATACAGCCAAAGTGTATATTCATCCAACCCACATGGTTAAAAGGCAATACAGTCAATGTCTATTAGACCAACCTACATTGTTTGTAGACAGTATCATAAACTGATTGAAAATTAATCATTAAACTGTTATATTACAGTTTTCAGAAAGAAACAATTTTAAGTTACGAAAGAAATTTTGAAATAAAAACAAAAAAAAATTATAATACGTAATTCTCAGAGTTTGGCCGATGAAAATACGAAACATACAACTCATAAAGAGTAAACAAAGATGTATCGTTGGGTCGATAGACTTCTTATGAAAGGGTGTCGTAAAGTAATAAATGGGCAGAATAAAAATTTGCACATTACAGATAAACATTGAAAGAGTTTTAATTTAACAGATGATCGTCACTGAATATTTTCTGGTCATACTACCCACCGCCAACTTTTGGGTTACTCTTTTACCAACGAATAGTGGGATTCACCGTAACATTATAACGCCCCCACGGCTGAAAGGGCGAGCATATTTGGTGCGACGGGGAGTCGAACGCCTTAACCCACCTGGCCATACCGGGCCAAAAAAAAGTGTTAAAACAGTTTTATTTAATATTCTAGGAAGGCATAACATAAAAAAAACTATCTGGGAAATAACAAATTGCATAGAACTAGTGTGGAGCAACATACAAAAACTAAAGAAAACGAAACGCCTGGTGAGAATTGTTGATCAGTGAAATTTTTGAATAATATTTCTGCTTGATTTGTTCTACAAAATCACTTTTCTGAACACGTGGAGGCTCCAAAATTAAAAAAAGGGAAATCATGTCATATTTTACAACAAATATTACAACACTGTGCTATGTTTAATTTTTAGCGCAAAGCTGTATAGAGAGCTATGTGCACTCTTTCCACTAAGGGAAAACATTATGCAATGAAGCAATTGTGAATCTTCACCTGGCCATGAAACAAGTCCAGTAAAATGTGGAAACTGGTTTGAAGAGAATTTCACTGGGTAATTATTTCTTGGAAATAATTTTATATACAGTAAAATATTAACAAATTAGTTTTTATATAATTCGAGATGGCTCAAAAGCGAATTCGTGAACAGTTGCTCAAAATGCACATCCTCATATGCATGTATTTGGCTTTCAAAAATCCAGTGCTCAGTAGTAAATTATTAAAGTTTGTTTGGAACTAAACACAAAGCTACACAATAGAAAATATTGGGCAAAAATAATTCTGCAGAAATTGTTCAATATTGATGTTTCAATTAAATCTATTTTAACGACATAATCAAATAGAAACAAAATAAAATTGGGAAGTTTTCTACAGTGAACTTTCCGTGTTACATGTTTAGTTTAACATCGTTTTCATTTGGTAACCAAGGCTTTCAATGATACTTAACCGTAAATAAAAAGCAAAACCACACAAACTAGCATCGAAACCAAACTAGTATTGAAACTCGTTATAAACTCTAAATTTATCAATGAGCTATCAAAGAACTTTTAGCAAAGAACAATAATTTCTTTTAGCAATTTCTACATTACTTCGATTCTAATTTCTTAAACAATAACTTATATTACGCGAAATGTTTATTGGTTTGATTTGTTTTGAGTTTCGCGCAAAGCTACACGAGAACTATCTACGTTTGCCCTAGCTTGCCGTCCCTAATTTCACAGTAATAGACTAGAAGAAAGGCACCTAGTTAATACCACTCACCGCCAACACTTTGGCTACTCTTTTTTTTTCCCAACGAATAGTGCGATTTACCGTCACATTCTAACGCTCTCACAACTAAAAAGGCGAATATTTTCGGTCACAGAGTTTTGAACCCGTCCCCCTGTGATCAAAACTCGAACCTCTAGCTACCTGATCATGCTTTGTTTATTTTTAAGCAAAAAGCGCACAATGGCTTTTGTTCTTTGCCTACCCTTAAAAGATCGAGCGAACCCGGAATTTTAATGTAATAATTCTATGTATTTAATTCTGTTGGTCAAGAGCACCCGCTGCCAACTGTTGGGCTTCTCTTATTAGACCAAATAGCCACACTTATAACAACGCATCTGCATCTCTTAAGTGCATGGAACGATTTTTCCTTTTTGACGCTAATTAGGGAGCCACAGATCCACAGTCCAGTAATTAGCTTCCAGATGACATAAACACAGATATTCAGTCCTCGACACGGAGCAAGTTAAGCTAAAATCTCACAAAACTTTTTTATATAATATATTTGACAATGTATTTATGTTTCGCACTTTTCATAAAAGGGTTTTTCTCTTTTGATAAGTAAACATAATAACGGACAGTTTTAAAGGCAAACTCCATTAATTCACAACTATAGCACAAGGGGAAGCATGTTTGATGTGATAGAGATTTGAACCCACGACCCACTCTATTATGAGTCAAACACATTAACCATCTGGCCATACCACAAGTATTAAGTTAATAGGACACAAATAGTGTATAAATAGTGTATTATTTTAGGGCGTAGTAATGTGAAGTGTTGAAATGAATTAAACGAAACCAATCCAAGGTCATACCTTGCCTTTCTCTGCCCATATAAGGGGTGGCTCAAACAAATAAAGTTATTGGTTTTCAACTGCTACATCAACAAATGACAGATATTTTAAAAGATATATTAAAGCAATCAAGATTTAGAGTTGCTTTCTTATAGTCTGGCATGGCGAGGTTGGTTAAAGCGTTCAGCTCATCATCCGAAGGGCGCGGGTTCGCATACCCGTCGCCCCAAACATGCTCGCCCTTTTAGCCGTGGGTGCGTTATAATGTGACGGTCAACCCCACTATTCGTTGGTAAAAGAGTAACTCAAGAGTTGGCAGTGGGTGGTGATGACTAGCTGCCTTCCCTCTAGTCTTACACTGCTAAATTAGGGACGGCTAGCGCAGATATCCCTCGAGTAGCTTTCCAATGAATAGTGGAATTGACCGTCACATTATAACGCCCCTACAGCTGAAAGGGCGATCATTCTTGGTGTGAAAGGATTCGGACACGCGATCCTCAGATTACGAAATCAATTGCCTTAATCACCTGGCCATGCTGAGTCTACTACTATATGTATGGAAAGATGTACTCATGACTTATGATTACACTGTTGCTCTATCCTAACCTAAAAACTAAATTTATCTTACAGTAAACATATTTTCATTCAGCCTAAAATAACTTAATGTAACCTATTTAAGCCTAACGGTTAAGCTATTATAACTATGCGTAGTCTAACCAAAAATCGAAGTAATCTGAAACAAACGTAATTTCGTCCAGCTAAAATTAATATTATCTAGTTAAACCTAACATAAAATAAACTATTATAACTTTTCTTAGTTCAACCAAGCCTTTATCTTGTTAGAAGCTACCGAAGCATGATATAATTAGCTGTTTGTTGTTTTTCAATTCCACGCAAAGCTACTCGATGGCTATCTGCACTAGCCGTCCCTAACATAGCAGAGTAAGACTAGAGGGAAGGCAGCTAGTCATCACCACCAACCGTTAACTCTTGGGCTACTGTTTTACCAGCGCATAGTGAGATTGACTGTCATATTATAACGTTCCCACGGCTGAAAGGGCAAGCATGTTTGGTGTGACCGTGATTTGAACCCGCGACCCTCAGATTACGACTCAAACGCCTTAACCCACATGGCCATGCCGAGCCGTAAACAATAAGAAGTAATTTCAGTGTTCATAAATTATGTAAACAGTATGAATTGAGAACAGCATTCAGGTGCCGAAACACAGCAAGATCACAGTTAATACACACTAAACTCTTTTAACACCTAGTGGAGAGGAAACCGATTATTTTCAACAGCTTTATGAACATTTCAGAAATTTAAAAAATAGACCAACAAAAACCAGGTTTCAGAAACATAAGTCACCATATATGTGCAATTGTAGTCGTGGCCAAATCTACACCATTAGCTCATGAAATATCGGTTTTAATAATTTCGCCCCCCCCCCCGTGGCACAACGATATGTCTGCGGACTCAAATAGTTAGAAACCGAGTTTCGATACCCGTGGTGGGCAGAGCATAGCATAGATGTTATCTTCTGTTTCATTTTAATTATGTATTAAAATCGAATTTTACATGATCAATTAAGAGGGAATAATAAGTTTAAAAATATTTTTCTGTTTTATTTTAATTGTGTTACATTGAGTTTTACTGAGTTCATTAACAGCAAATGGTTAATGTAGAATAGTTTTAATATTTGTGTTTTTTTTACTTAATTTTTACATGCTCTTTTCCTATCAGGAATGCATTTTTAAACTCTACAGAAAGTATAAAGGAAAGCCTTGAAGTCCGTCTGTGTTTGATGCAGGTTGCGTACTGAAAAAAAGAGCAACATTACAATAAACAGATTTAAGTGAAAGATAAAACAGTGTTACTATTACTCAAGATTCATCTGAAATCATTGTCGATTAAAATAGCTGATGTTATTCTGTGTAGCGTGTGTGTATGTGTATTTTATTTGAATAATTATTACAACACTGACAAGCTATGAAATTTCCTCAAGCAACAATAATTTGAAAATACAAGATACACAGGGAACGTTTATTTAATTAAAAATGATTTAATAAAGATATACAGAGTTTATACCTCTTGTGTATTTTTTCAAACTTTATCTTGCTTCTGAAGATTCAGACAAACACTGGTTACAGCCATACAGCCGATAAGATTACGAATACTACTTTATGTCATTACAAATGAAACTAAACAAATTTGTTGACCTATCTTTTCGACCTCTGTGTGTCTAAACAAAAAGGGAGAAAGCAGTCGAACAAATGAAGAGACTTCCATTGATCCATACCGCTTACCCTGGGAAGGTTATTTAAGGTATGTATATCTTACTTAGGACAGTCCCATTAGGAGCACTTCGTGTTTCTTGCATTTGTTACGTCTTATTTTTATTTCCACACGTTCAACAGCTGTTTATCCATATTTGTACAACTCAACAGTAACTAAAATTGCCTAAGATAAAACAGTTATTACAGAATTTCTTTCTGTTGTCTCAAACCTTTATTGAGTTTGATTTAAACTATAAATAAAGGGTTAGACAAGAAAAATTAAACGTCGAAGTTATTAACGATAATGTAAATTAAAATTTAAAGCATTGTACGTTTAATTTCTTTGTTTGTAGTTAAGCACAAAACTACACATTAGACTGTCTGGGCTGTGCTTTCCCTGTATTCTGGAGACTGTAAGTTTAACAAACAAGTTACACTAATATCTAACTCGACAAAAAAAAACTTTTTCCAACTTACAGGTCTCCAAGTTTCTTTGCAAGCCTCAAAAGTCTCCTAAGTGTATATCAATTCGTTTTTGTTTATTTAGGATAAAGGTTATATATTTATCATTTTCTCTAGGATATCTTTAACTGTATCTATTTTCGTCAGCTTATACCACGTTGAAATGGCTAAAATTAAGACATGGTGAAAATGTACATGCCTTTTAATATTTATTGAAACAATTTTAAAACTTTTCTCGCATTTTATATTATTCACAATTAATTTATTTTGTTTATTTTAATAATTCAATTGTCCTTTCTGTCCTTTCACTGCTACTGTTTACCATAACACACGTCAATCAGCGTCAACGACCATTCTTACGATATTTTGGGGAGAGAAAGTTTAGTTTCCGGCTGAAAGGTTGTGATAGTAAAACATGTGAAGTAAAGAAGACGAAACAAAACAACCATTAAATAAAAACACATATTTAGTAAAATATAAACTAAAACCTAAACAAATATAAAAACACATATTTAGTAAAATATAAACTAAAACCTAAACAAATATAAAAACACATATTTAGTAAAATATAAAACTAAAACCTAAACAAATATAAAAACACATATTTAGTAAAATATAAAACTAAAACCTAAACAAATATAAAAACACATATTTAGTAAAATATAAAACTAAAACCTAAACAAATATAAAAACATATTTATATTTAGTAAAAAATATAAAACTAAAACCCTAAACAAATATAAAAATATTTAGTAAAATATAAACACATATTTAGTAAAATATAAAAACTAAAACTTAAACAAATATAAAAACACATATTTAGTAAAATATAAAACTAAAACCTAAACAAATATAAAAAAAACACATATTTAGTAAAATATAAAACTAAAACCTAAACAAATATAAAAACACATATTTAGTAAAATATAAAACTAAAACCTAAACAAATATAAAAACACATATTTAGTAAAATATAAAACTAAAACCTAAACAAATATAAAAACACATATTTAGTAAAATATAAAACTAAAACCTAAACAAATATAAAAACATATACTTAGTAAAATATAAAACTAAAACCTAAACAAATGAAACTGTATTTCTGACTAACAAATATCTAGATGAGAAATAACTCTTAAAGGCCGGGACAAAGTGCTAAGAATGGTTTGACTAATTCTCTGTTTAATTCTTCATGTCAGTTACAAAATAACAATGTTTCAAAATGTTTGAACAAGTTAATTGGTTATTTAAGACTGAATTACACGTAAAACTTTTATTCTGTAATGGTCACTTGCATATACAAAGACCCAAGGTGAAACGTAAGGAAAAGTGTATGACTAGCATAACTTCTTTTTACCTGTAGTTACGTAACAACACACGTTATGTTAATAACTTCTGTGTTTTTTAAAGCATTGCTATTAAATAATACTTCAGGTTATAACTTTGTTTTATTTCCTATCAGATTGGTTTGTTTTGAATTTCGCTCAAATCTATATTTTTAAGTCTATCTGCTCTAGCCGTCTCTAATTTAGCAGTAAAGGAAGCTAGTCATCACCAACTACTGCCATCTTTCGGGCTACTTTTCTACCATCGAATAACGGGATTGGAATTAACATCATAATGCTCATACAGCTGAAAGAGCGAAAATCCTTGTGTGGAATCCGCGTAGGTATTGCGTTTTCAAAACCTAACAAACCAAAAAGGTGCTTCACAGACGACTAGGAGAACCCAGAAACCTTCGTTTCTATTCGACCAGCGAAATATAGGTTTAATCTGACGTGTGGATTGTAATTTCGAGCTAAACCCGATTCAGCTTAACGAGAATAAAGGTTATACGGTACTTTATTTTTAAGAGCTTAAAAATAACCTGCGAAGACTTTTTGGTTATACATGAAAATTTTGGTTTTAGGCTCACTTGTGGGGTCGCCTCAAAACATCATGCCAGGCATCAGGAATTAAGTATCCTTATATGTAATAAAATATTTTTACAAATCGTATTCAGAAAAAGAAATTGGTGTGTTTTTTTTATAGCTTTTTAATTTTAAGTTGAATCATTAAAGTTAAACGCGAAAATAAATCACAAAAATATTATTAATAATTTGTGTTTTTATTCTCCTATCATAAGATTATCACCAAAACTACAAAGTTTTTTAAGGAAAAATTTGGTGGAAATACTTAGAACGTAAACATATTTGTTTAACTTTCCACTTTTAGCTAAAGATGTGTATATTTTGCTTTGTTTATGTATCATATTCATTCGGTCTTTAATATCTAAGACAGCGTAACCTTGTGCTGCTAATCCTTCTCAGTACTGAAATGAAACGAAACAAAATATATATATAAATATATATTAAAATTACATCAAATATTTAATTAACTCAAAACAAAGTACATATACACACAAATCTTTTAAATATATTATGCTCATTCCTTATTCTGTTGTTCTACAACCTGTTAACTAATGCTCTCTAATCTAACAATAAAATCAATTTCATTCTTATCATATAACGTTAATCAATAAAATACTAAAATAGATAGAACAGATTGTTGATAGCGTTACTTACACCAATCAGAAAATAGTGTTGAGTTAAACTTTATAAAACGTTTTTCCCTTTAATTACTTAATTACAATTACCAAAAATATGAAAAGATATTACTCACCAGTTGTATATACTCACTCATTTAGTTATTGTTAGGTTATGTTTTTAGCCACATAAATATAATTTTATTTAACAATAATTTAAAGAAGGTAATTAACGTATCACATTCTGTCTGAAAGACCTAGCTAGAAGACTGATCATCTATTCTTCACAAACTGAACACAGCAACAAAACAGTGGAAAACTACCACTAGAAACAAGACAACAATACCGTCCACAACCAAAGTATCTTTCGAGGTAGAACTGAAATCATCTATTTACACAATTCACTTCGAAAAGAGAATCTTGAAAAACTTTTTAATACATTTTCACGCAAAACCATTAACATAATTTCATGTAAAAGAAAACTAAAAAAACAACCTCACACGAAAATATATTAATTCTATGAACAACCAACGACAAGACAACATCAAAATCCTAAAAGCATATACAGACAATACTATAGTTATGAAGAACACAAATGAATGCATTCAAAAGATGGACATTTTATCATATACAAACGAGACTAATACACATAAATCCAACACAAACAAATGAAAACCAATTAAACTGAATGCTACTACAAATTAAAAACCAGTACAATTTCAGGAAATCCTTTATTCTTACCTGCCAAGGACCGACTCACCACAACTACATGACAACCCAGATTGTTCATTATGACCCATAATGTCGACGTATGAATCATTTAACTACAACCTCTTTTATTATATAGCGTGGGCATTCTCTAAATATGTAACATTAGCAGGATCCTTTTTCAAAGACTATTTTAGCTTTAAATGTAGTCAACAAAACCGTGAAACTTTAATGGACAGTTTTGTTGAAAATCCCTCTTCACAGAAGTCAAAACCACTGAAGTCTGCAAGACAGCTTTCGAACTTTATATCCAAAACCCCAACCCATTGATACACATCCGCAGCAACCAATTAGCAACCTTATAGAATTCACTACACCGAAACTATCTTTATGAACCTGTGTCAAACTACTTTGAAATAAATGGCCTCATTATGGAGAATCCTTTGTCACCAGTTCTAGCCAACATTTTTTGACACATTGAATCTTATGCGATCAATTCAGCTTTACACCCACCACTATACTGGTACAGGTATGTTGATGATATAAATACTGGATTCACATTTACTGAGCACACACTTAGTTTTTCAAACAACCCAACATTAAGTTCACCTGTGAAGAGGAAAAACACGAACCACATAGCATTTTCCAACCTCAATATCACAACAATCGATACAAAATTCAAAACAGAAGTCCACAGAAAAAAAACACCCATACTGGATTATACATTCCGTGGGATTCATCACATGAAACAAAACAAAAATTCAACACGTCAAGAAACCAAATAAACACAACCACAAAAGTATGCTCACACCATAAAAACAATGAAATCAACAAAATAAAAAAATACTTCACCAACATAAACACATTTCCTCCAAAAATCATTGAAAGAAACAAATGCACACACCAAATCAACAGCAAAAAAGCGTTAATAAATCCCAAGATACAACAGTCTAGAATATACCATACGTTTCCAACGTCAGCGAAAAAATAACCAATATTTGGAAAAACTTGTAACAACACTCAACATTCCAGTAAACACCAAATTCTTTAAAATCTCAGACACAAAACTCAAGTCCATACTATGTAAAAACTACACTGACATACACAACACCAACGTTATTGATAAAATACATTGCAATAACTGCCACGACTTCTATAGTGGAGAAACAAGTAGAAAAATAGAAACAAGATTCAAAGTGCACATAAAAAACACTTTCACACCTTTTTGAATACTGCTAATTAAATAACCACAACATAACCAAAAAAGTATTTTTTTTACAAAATATCATTTTTTTATTTATGCTATTATTAAATATAAATTATATTCACGTAAAGATGTGATTAAAAACATAACCGAACGCTTACTAAATCAGTGAGTGTGTATAGAAATGTCCATTTATACTTTTGATATTTCTTACTTTATAACAAAAATAAATAATTAAAGGTAAAATTTTATGCCATGCGTAACATTTAACTCAACACTATCTTGTGATTGGTGTAGGGAACAACGACGTTATCAAAAATATGATAAATTTAACTCAACACTATCTTGTGATTGGTGTAAGGAACAACGACGTTATCAAAAATATGATAAATTTGATCTACCTACACCATCATTTTATATTTCACCGTTATAATACACCAACGAATCAAATTAATGTTATTGTTAAACTAGAAAACATTAGTCGAAAGGTTGAAATCAACTATATAGAAAATAAACATAATATAATTAGGTTGCACGTGTGTATACGTACTTTGTTTTGATGTAAATAAATATTTATGTGTTTTTGCTTTAATATGATACACACACACACATATATATATATATGTATGCATCATGTCACTACATTCCGGAGAGAAGGGAAATGACATACAATGAGAGGGTTACGTTCTCCTATTTTACTACAGAAGAAATCTATCTTAAAGATAGATTGAATAACACACAGAAGTGATGGGTAAAACTGAAAACACAGAGAAAAGTAGCAAGCTGAAAATGAAAAATACCAAAATAGTGAGTTTACCAAACAGTTAAAGTGTTAGAACAGAAAGCTAGGTTTTTAAGAAAGCACTTTTGCCGTGTTAACGTTCAGTCTTATTCTTGTACAGTTCAAAGTTGAAGCAGAGACATTCATGAACTCAAAAGAGAAACTTCGTGTGATTAGGATCGTCCCACTAGTGAATATGCAATAATGTTTGAAGTTATTTTCATTAATATAATTCAAACACTTTCACGAACCAAAGATATGTATTAAGACAATATTCGTCCGTAAAGAAAATTGTTTTATTTTCATAAAACCAAATTTCTGTTCTTTTACATTTTCGAAAAGATTTTTAATCATCTTTTTTTTCATAATGCAGAACAGATATGTTGGTATTTAAATTTACTTTCTGGTTTTACAAACCGAATAAATAATTATATTTGTTTACTAATACTCTAAACACGAATTACCTTTATTACAATTTTTTGTAGTGAATAAAGAAAATTCTGATGCTTATTGCATGAGTACTTATATTCACATAATAATCATAATCAACAAAAAGAATTAAACCCTCTCATTACTGTAAATTATTACCGAAAAGTAACAAGCTCAAAATGAGAAACGGCCAAAATGGTGAGTTCAGGGTTGACGAAGTAATTGTAGTGTTACAACAGAAAGTTTGTTTTTGAATTTCGCACAAAGCTGCTCGAGGGCTATCTGTGTTTGCCGTCCCTAATTTAGTAGTGTAAGACTAGAGGGAAGGCAGCTAGTTATCACCACCTACCGCCAACTCTTGGGCTACTCTTTTACCAACGAATAGTGGGATTGACCGTCACATTATAACGCCCCCACGGTTGGGAGAGCGAGCATGTTTGTTGCGACCGGGTTTCGAACCCGCGACCCTCGGATTACGAGTCAAACGCCTTAACACACTTGGCCATGCCGGGTCCGTTAGGTTTTTAGGAAAGCACTTTTGCTGTGTTAGTTCAGTGTTAATCTCGTACAGTTCAAAGTTGAAACAGTGATATTCATGAGCTCAAAAAAAGAAACTTCGTATGATTAGGATCGTCCCGCTGGTGAATATGTAGTAACGTTTGAAGTTATATTCATAAATAAAATTCAAACATTTTTGTGATGGTGCGCCTTTCACGAACTGGTGAAGATGTATTAAGAATACACTCATACTAACACATTGCTGTTACGTTATGAAACTACATTCTTTATGTGTCCTTGTAATCATTACAAAATGTTTATCTGTAACAACATGTATCGCCTTTTGCATGAAGAATGTAAAACCGAAACTGATAGAATACAAATCCAATTTGGAGAATATGTATACTGAATACAAATCCAAGCGTATTCTTAGTTAACATAAATTGGGAAATCTCAAATTTTAAAAGAATTACATAATATTAAAATACTAGAGATAGACTAGGATATCTTTTGTAGCCAAACCTTTCAGCGACCTAGACTCATCCCGTTGTAAAAGACAAAAAAAATATTACGGTATTGTTAGATAATTTATCAGCTCTTTCGAAACTTTCTGTTTGGAATGTGACAATATCAATTACAGTAAAAATTAGGTAAATCAGTTATGTGAAGAAGATAGAAACCAATCTATTGTGAACGTCGTTCATTGATGCTTATATCTCGGTATTTTGAACTGAACTAAGTACAACTTTACTGTGACAACTACATGTATTTTATTAACAAATGCTTAAATAAAAAGAAAAATTGTTTTTTTCGGTCTACAATTTGGTTTACCAAATTTTTATTCTTTTCTGTAAAGAAAAATGTTTCCTCTTTTCCGAAACTATTTTGATGTTACTTTTGTAACTTAGAAAATATTTTTAAACTTTTAGCTGTACATCAGGCATAATGTCAATTCTTTATTCTCACACAACATCGTCTGGCGATGGTTCTTTTGGATAATTCTACTGTGTGGCACATATCAGTCATCAAGGAAGCATCCAATCTAGAGATCTGTGCTTTTGATTTGGAAGAAAACTGTTGGTAACTAAATTTCCTTCCTGGTTTTCTAAATTTACATTACTGTAATTGAATTAGTGGGTATGTCTATAGAACCGCTGAGTAATATCTATTTATCGTTTTGGTAATTATTACGACATATTCAATAAATCCATTAATAAGGAAACAATTGTTAGATAACCCTACTGTGTGTGTAAAAATAAAATGAACTCTGATATTTATTCTATTTACGAGTTGCGTAATGAATAGCATTGGTTATATTTTTCGAAGAATATGTAACTTTTTTCTAACTACTACTTTATTTTGTACGTCACAATTGTAATACACCATCATTTTAGTCATTGATATAATACTATACACTTGCTTATATGATACTGGAGAAACGTTTTATTAAGCTACGTGGAACCCCAACTTTGCGACATTCTTATCCTGTGTGTATGTATATTTGCAATAGCGGTTACGATTTTCCCGTTTCAGCTCCGTTTCACTTTAGGAAAACAATATTTTTCGTTTTCCTCAGAATTCAGATATGACGTCACGAATATATCACTCGCGGATCTAATGCACTGGCGCCATCTATTTAAATATAGTGTAATAGTCTGTTGTATGTCCATGTAAATACTTCGCAAAATGTGGGTGATTCTTCAGCAAAATTATTATGAAGGTTCATTACGTCCATGCGAAAATACACACAATTTTTTTAATTTTTAATTTTGCGATTTTTACGGGTGTTTATGGAGGTTTGTTTTACCACTACTTCGCTCCACTTGATGGATCTTCACCAAATTTGTCATGCAGGTTTGTTGGGCCCCTGAATTTGCTCCGAATTTATTGTTTCACATTTTGTGTTTTGCTGTTTTTATGGGTGTTTTGGTTGTTTTTTTTAATTATATATAAAGGAAAAATTTTTCATGTCCTAAGATAACCTTTTATCAATCATGAATTGACATTACTTCTGTCCAGGTTACGGGTATCCAGGCGAGTCTTTCCTGTCTGTTTGGTATTAAACAGCACGCAGTATATTAATAACGAACAAACATGTATAAAAGAATTTCACAAAAACACTTCAGTGACGCGCGTGCTTTTTATATATTTCTTGAAAATTTGTTTTTTGGTCTTGTTCTTATTGCGTTAAGACCAAAGCTTTACAATGGATTATCTATGCTGTCTGTGCCCACTCACGTTGACCATAAATTTTAGGTGGCCAAACCGGAACACCGCTAAGCGTAACGATAGAACAACGTGGTCTAAGCGTAACGGAACTGGCGGCAATGTCGAAAACGTTATTGATCAAAACATTTGTCCCGAAACATTTCTGCGAGACACCAAAGATCCAAACTCTAACCACTGTGGGAGGAGCGACTGAACATTTGGTGATTTATAAAATAAATTATAAACAGTGTTTCTAACTCTTCTTTAATCACCCGAACTCTGGTTTTCAGAAACTACAAACATTCACAGTAGTTCGTTTTATCAAAAGACATGATGAAAACAAGTCCTAATACTTTTCGTCAAACTCAGTTAATTACAAAAACTCAACTGTTTTACAATCGAATTCAAATTTGTTACCAGAAGCTGAAAGGAAATAAAAGACTCGCTCTGTGTCTAACATACATGATAGACCTCTGTTAAGAAACACAACGATAAACAGCTAATGGTTACCATGACGACAGCTCTATTAAAATGCTAAAAGAAGACCAACACGTTTGTAGGTTATAGGAATTAACCGATGTTTGCAAAGAACTTACTCGTTTTGTAAATGACTTGCCAGAGAAAAGATAGTTTATCAACCTTCGATAACTTTTTACTAGTGTGAATAGTATAATCGATCACTTATTTTGTAGGAACTAATCACAACATCTTTCTTTGTAAGAGAGCTGTTATGTAATCAACAATTAATTATCACATCCATCTTCGTAATAACGTAGCGGAATTTATTTAATCATTCTGTTTGTTTCAAGACGTATAAATTAAAGCTAATTCTTATACGATTTGAGTGATTAATGAACTTTAATTTTAAAAGTGCATATAAATATTTGAATTAAGAAACGAGGATACGTCTTCATGAGAGTTTTTCCACAAATTTCTATCAAAGTTCATTAAGCACTTCTCGAAGTATGAAAAAGAAAAGTCACCTTCTAGAAGAACATTTCGAAACGAAAAACGTTTCACAAGAAGGCTGGTACGGGTATTAGATGACCTAAGAAGGTTGAAACGTTGTTCTTTGCTTTATTTTAGTAAAAGTGTTAATACCCGTACCAGCCAACTTGAGATACATTTTTACTTCAAGTGGGTTTTTCGTCATTACGAATTTCAAACCACAGCAGTATTTTTTAGTCTTGTATAGCTCACTCTTAAATAAAGTTATTTGTTCATTTGTTTTTAATTTTTTGCAAAGGTACACCAGGACTATCTGCGCTAGCCATTCCTAATTTAGCAGTGAAAAAACAAGAGGGAAGGCAGATAATCATCACCACTCACCGCCAACTTTGGGCTACTCTTTTATCAACAAATAGTGGGATTGACTCTCGTATTATGGTACCTCCTCGTTGTAGTTATCGTATGTTTTATGCTGTGGTCCGTATAATGTTTTCATTCCACGTTATACCGATATTTATAACACCCACAGGACGTCGTGGTTAAATACAATGGATGGACACCTTCTTCAAATGCTCTCCATACACTGTTCCAATAATCTCAGGTCCACGAATAAACATTTGATTAAATATGCTCAACATATTTGTCTATATTTAAAGCCGATATGCTAACCAAAGTAACAACGATTTTGTTTTTTTGTTTTTTTGAATTTCGCGCAAAGCTACACGAGGGCTATCTGTGCTAGCCGTCTCTAATTTAGCAGTGTAAGACGAAGGAAGACAGCTAGTCATTACCACCCACTGCCAACTCTTGGACTACTCTTTTAAGAACGAATAGTGAAATTGACCGTAACATTATAACGCCCCCACGGCTAAAAGGGCGAGCATGTTTGGTGAGACGGGGATTCGAACCCACGACCCTCAGATTACGAGTCGAGCGCCTTGACCCACCTGGCCATGCCGGGCCCAGTGACAATGGATGTTTAATAATATGACAAGTAAAATACACATCATTTATTATTAGTATTAGTTGCATGACATCACTGGACAATGCATTTTAAGTTGGTTCTTTTCTCAGTTATACGTGTCCTAAAAACAAATACCTGTCCTTTATAAATTCATTCTGTGTGTGAATTTTTTCTTTGTCCGCAAACTCCTCCTACAATTTTGGATCTAGTAGGACCAAACTTAGCTGACTTGGGGTGAGCGAGAGAAATTCCTTATAGATATGGTTTAGTTTGGTTTACTTTGAATTTCTCACAAAGCTACACAAGGGCTATCTGCGCTAATGATCTCTAATTCACCCGTGTGATATACAATAAGGAAAACAGTATTTGGTATCTGGCCCTCATCAGAATTCTCAGGTAATGGGGTTGAGGTAACGGAAGTATTTGATTGATACATTAGGGCCTTCGTGAATCACGAGTGGGGAGGACTTTGAATTCCATGGATACATTAGACTGTTTAAAACATGAGAAACGTAGAACGTGGCATATGTTTTAACGTGGTAAATAGATTTTAAGAAAGTCAAACTTCGTCCAATAAGTAGAATGCAAATCATCCAAATACCTTTATCAGTGACAAATACATTTGTGCAGCCATTATGTTTAATCTTTGATTCAGGAAAAATCTTGTGAAATACCTCAGAGATATTTACATCTTCTGTTTCAAGGAGAAACTGTTGAACAGTGTGTGAATAAACATAAACAAATATAAAAAGTCTGAAATCACCTGCAGATGATTAATTATTTTAATATTAACAAAATGAAGAGTTACGCACTATTTCCTTATATTATTTGGTATACTGTACGTGCGCCAGAGTAATGTACTACAAATAACACTAGCCGAATAACACGTGTGTATCAATGTCGTAAGCTGAGTTCTGAATATTTTATTGCTCCGAACGTTCTCGAACCTCTTGTGATAGCAAATAAACAACAACAACAAAAATAGCTGCTAACAGCCGAGATGTAACCTTCGTTCCAGAATGTTTGGGAAACGGTTTTAGTTTTGCGTCGATTTTATGATTACTTTTTTTTTTCTTGCCAAGCGATCTTACCGGAGACGAGAAAGGATTGTGAACTGTTCCACTATCAATTACTGTTGTTCATATATAGCCTGCTATATCAGAAACAGCTGGTCTTCACGTATAAGATAAAGGGCATTCATATCTTATGTATAAACACTGCTCTTTTTTCGTAGCTACAATAATTATGGGTAAACCTTGTCACACGAACAGACATAATACACTAAAAGTGTAATATCGCCACCTTGTGTTGATAATTGTTCTTCATTGATGCTGTTGTTTTTAGTAGTTTTTTAACATTTTGATTATATTATAAAGAAAAAACCGTTACACAGATATAAAATCTTATAAAAAATGTAACATGAACGAAATAACAGTATGACTGTTTTGTTAAACTAGCATGTCGTAATTTTTGTATTGAGATTAAGCAATGAAAAATAGACAATTAAGACAAACCATTAGGCCTAAAATTCTTCATAAGAACTACGAAAACCGAAGATTTTTTTCCATATTCATGTTAATTTATCCATTTTGGAATCAAAATCACAGGCATTTAAAATAGCATTTTAGGACTATTCTTTGTCTCCGACGTATCACTACCTGAGAAGCCTTTCGTACGATATCAAAACTCGTAGTTAGGTTGGATGATAAGAAACAAGAGATTCTTTGAAAGGCTATTTCTATATGAGGTACAATACTTCGAAGACCTAAGCATATGTTTTAATATGCATATGTATATATAAAATATATACACGTATATATTTTAAACAAGTGATGAAGCGACACCTGAATATGATTCTCCTTAAAAGTTAAAGCTTCTAGGCTCCGTTAATAAAATTGTCATGTTTAAAAAACAAATAAGCGCGGATTTGAAGAAAACTCGTAAATTAATACATTTATTTATTGAAAAACTATTATTCAACCAAGTAGATATTCACTTTTATGTATATTAGTACTTTCGTACGGCCAAACACGTCAAAGTTCATTGTAATAAGCTCCCCCTTCCCGGTGACACAACAACACAACAATGTATCTTCGGACCTACAACGCTAAAAACTGGGTTTCCATAACTGTGGTGGGCACAGATAGCCCTTTGCGCAGTTTTGTGCTTAATTACAAACAATAACATCTTTGTGATAACCAATAGTGCATGCGTGGGTCAATGCTTGCGTACCCGAACTGTAAAATTCAAGGATTTATTAGGTTGAGGAATAATTCGTGAGCGTTTTTAAATAATTTCATTCAAGCATTACATGCAAGACTATACAATACTTCAATGCATGAACACATTACACCCAAAACATTTATTATGATACTTTATTTCATGTAATACCTAGGTATATAGTATGCATTGTTTTAAACGAAATTGCAAGAAATTAAATGCGAAAAGCAGATGGTGTCGAAAATGCTCGATTTTGTCCACTTGACATTCCATTTAATGAGCTGAAAATGAAAGCAAAAATTAAAGACATATGAAAATCAAACACACCATCTATTAGAGCAAAAAATTATCTACCAAATGACATGAAATATTTTGCGAAAGCGTTTCATTTATGAATATATTTTGTTAACTTGAAAAAACGCTCACGAATTATTCCTCAACCCAATAGGTTCGCATATAGTTGCTGAAAAAACAACAAAACACGTCACTTTGAGCTGTAAGTGTTTTAGTGAACTATTTGGGCAGATAAGAATAACCCTTAAAAACCAAAAACTGATCCGCTAAGTTGGCGGTGGGTGGCGTTGAGTAGCTGTCCCTTCATTCTCAGTTTCCTCCGAAGAAGAAAGGTTCATCTTTTAAAAGAAAACGCTCGTTTTACAGGTTTTAACATCTTGTATCAAGACTTTTTGAGCCCACATATTTTTTCTGACGTCATGAATGTCCTTTTATTAGTATATCAATATAAAATAAAGGACAGCTTTGCTCAAATGACCCTCTACGTAGCTTTCTGTGAAAACCCTAAAAATTAGGTAATACTGGTTAGAGTATGTCTTAGTATATGTAAACCCTATCTCAGGAATATATGTCAGTTACACAGTGCTTAGAAGAGTAAATAGCATTTTCAATATATTTATACAGTATATTTTAGTATGTTTTATAATGTATTTGCTACATCGTTTGTTTTATAATGCAACTGATACATCACACAGTATAATGTAGTATATTTTATAATGCAACTTGTACATCATACAGTATATTGTAGTATATTTTATAATGCAATTTGTACATCATACAGTATATTGTAGCATGTTTTATGATGCATCTGGTAGTTTATACATTGTATTGTAGCACATGTTTATGATGTATCTGGTATATCACATTGCTTTAGCTAGCAGTATTATATAGACTTCTCTTACATATTATATAGTATTTTCAAGCATGTCATATAGTCATTACTAACAATATAATATATTCCTGTATAAAATGTAATATACTATTATCCAACATATCGTATAATCTTATTTGATAATATCATATAACCTTCCTTAACAAGATCTTAGAGTACTTTTACAAATATCACACACTATCTTCTAACATGTCGTATGCAATACAGACCTCCGTAAGATATCATATAGTCATCTGTAAGATTTCATACACTCTTCTATAAGATGTCATATAGTTATCTGTAAGATGTCATATAGTCTTCTATAAGATCCACTACCTCGTTAAATATGTTCTTCGTGACGTTATGAAAACATAAAATAAAATCTTATTTAATTTCGTACTATTCAAAAATACTTTACAAAGTTTTCTGTTATAACCTAGCGATAAAAGATTTAATCAGAATTCTCAAAAGAATTTCAGTTGGAAGAGACACCTGAAACCGTTTTTGACAGGTGGAAACAGATTAATCAGGTGGCTGTGTACAATAGGTTGTTTAATGTTGATTTTATTTAATGATGTATATCATGCTATTATAATCACTAGCATCACAGTTAGAAATTGAAGACTCTAGCCTATTTCGAAGTTTATCGACATGTGTGGGTGAGTGATAAAATCTTTCTCTAGTTATATATATTTATCTGTACATTTATTTATTTGTTTAATACAAAATCGCCGTCTATGCGCACACAGGTACACACACGTCTTATAAAAATATAGTCAACATGTTTATATGTGTACGTGTAATTTAAGTAAACATAGCGTCAGAAATACTCGTACTGTGTCACCCCATTGTCGCTGAAAACTCTTATAAGTCGCGCCCACGTTTTAAGTATCACCATCGATTTCGGTTCAGCTGTTCGCAAGATACTGTGTTAAACCATTCTTTCATTTTCTCATACTTTCCCGCAGACACGCTGACAGGAATGCTATCCTGCCCCGGCGGAAAGCGACGACTGTCCTAGTGAGAAACACTTACATACCAGTTTCTCATTAGGAGCTGAGTCACTAAGACTCATATTGTAAAAAGGGTGCTAAGAACTGTGAATCAGGACTTTTTTCTCCGTACTCGGATGGATGGGTGTTTTTGGAGCGGGCACGGTAAAAGTGTGAAAAATGTATTTAAAACTTTCCTAAAGCTGCTGTTAATAGTTGTAAATAAATAAATATTAGATTATTTAGAAATAACACAATTGAGAAGTGTTCAACGTTTATATTTTGTTCGCTTTTGCTAAGAGTCAAGTAGTTAGAGACTGGATTCGTAACCTTAGGTATTTTAAGATAAGAATGTATTAGTGTTAAATGTAATGCTATTTTCAGCCGTTAGGTGATCCATGGAACTCACCAAATGAATTAACCTTAAGCATGTTTGAGTAAAATTATCTCAGTTTATGGGGTTTCAAAAATCAAAGAAACGCATTTCACATTCTACAGCATTTCTTTTTCTTCGTGTTTTTGAATATTAATAATTATCTTTTGCATTGTGCCCTGGAGTATTTATTTTAAAAACAAAACTTGGGGTTTTCACAGCCAAAGAATATTATAAATCCACAAATCATTTATCTTTTTATTTTAATTGCTTTTTACTTGCTGTTCTGAAAACATCAATGTTTTCAACGTAACCGTGGATTTGTTACATTAAAGTATTTGAATGTAGTAATGACAAACTGTAAACCATTTCTTAGAAAACTAGGTTTAAGTGGTTTCCTCTCGAGAGCTTCGGCAAACTTTCTTCCATATTACAGTTAGAACTAAATGTGAAATATTGTAACAGTATTAGAGAAATAAACCACAGAAAAAGATTTAAATCTATATCTGAGATTTTACTAAATTGCTAGCACGATTTCCGTAAAAAACCGAAAACTTCACGGTTTATTTCTTCAACACCTCTCATTAGTCGATAATATATTTTTATGGGCATTATGAGGTGCCCATTATAAACAAAATAAGATTCGTTTTGTTATTTCGTAACAAGAGATTACTGAGATACAAAAAGTATGCGTTACATAAAAACGGAGTAAAAGAACCAATGGAAACATTTCTAGATTTGATTGGAGGATGACTTACATATCAGCAGGTTTCTCTACCAATTGTTACATACTAACAGTATGAAATATCCAATATAAATATCCCAGGTCTCGATTCTCAGTAGTGTTACTTATCAACAGAATGAAACAGCCAATTGAAAAAGCCATTTGAAATATCTTTCAAATTTGTTTCCAGCTAGCATTCCACATCGACAAAATGAAACTGTCAATTGAGACACCTATAGATATCGTTCTACTTAGTGCACGTACTAATGGTATCAAGACTATATAAAGACACCTCCAAGTGTGGTTCTACATGTGTTACGTATTGATAGAATGAAACAACAAATGAAATCGTTTTCAGTTTTGTTTCTAGTTATCATAGTGTAATGTTCTGAATTATAATAAAATTTGCGGTACTTTGAACTACAAAGAATGCGTATAAAAATAACATTAAGAACAGCATTGCACCTGATTTGAAAAGACGTTTTATAATACTATGTTAACACTGCGATAATAAGCAGCATTTTAACTCAAGGTATAACTTCATATAATGGAATATTGTTACACTGTGATACTAAGCAGCATTTTAACTCAAGGTATAACTTCATATAATGGAATATTGTTACACTGTGATACTAAGCAGCATTTTCACTCAAGGTATAACTTCATATAATGGAATATTGTTACACTGTGATACTAAGCAGCATTTTCACTGAAGGTAAAACGTAGTGTAATGAAACGTTGTTAACACTGCGATACTAAGCAATATTTTTACTAAAATTATGACTTGATACAATGAAACATTGTTACCAATGTGATGCTAAGCAACATTTACCTAATGGTACAACTTAGTATAGTGAAACATTGTTTATACTATGATGCTAGGAAACATTTTTAGTAAAATTATAACTTGGTAGAATGAAACATTGTTACCACTGTGAGGCTAGGCAATATTTTTAGTAAAAGTATAACTTGGAATAATGAAAGATTGTTAATATTGTGATACTAAGCAATATTTTAACTGAAGGTATAACTTAGTATAATAAAACATTGTTAACACTGTGACGTAAGCCAACATTCTTACTAAAAGTATAACTTGGTATAATGAAACATTGTTCACACTATGATATTAGACAATATTTTTACTAAAATTATAATTTGGTATAACGGAACATTGTTAACACTGTGTTACTAAGCAAAATTTTTACTAAAAGTGTAACCTGATATAATGAAATATTGTTAACAATGTGATGCTAGGCAACATTTATACTAAATGTATAACTTGGTATAATGAAACATTGCTAACGTTGTGATGCTAGGCAACATTTTTACTAAAAGTATAACTTAGTATAATGAAATATTGTTACCACTGTGATGCTAGGCAACATTTTTTACTAATACAATAACTTGATATAATGAAACATTTTTAACACTGCGATACTAAGCAACATTTTAATTGAAAGTATAACGTAGTATATTGAAACATTGTTAAAACTGTGATGCCAGGCAATATTTTTACTAAAAGTATAACTTGGTGTAACGAAACATTGCTAACACTGAGATGATAGGTAAGATTTTTACTAAAAGTGTAACATTGCTAACACTTTGACGTTAAGCAACATTTTAACTGAAAGTATAACTTGGTATAATGAAACATTGTTAAAACTGTGAATCTAGGCAACATTTTTACTAAAAGTATAACTTTGTATAATGAAAATTGCTGGCACTGAGGTGCTAGGCAAGATTTTTACTAGAAGTATAACTTGGTATTATGAAACATTGTTAACACTGTGATGCTAAGCCACATTTTTACTAAAATATAATTTGGTATAATAAAATATTATTAGCACTGTGATGCTAGCCAACATATTTACTAAATGCATAACTTGTATAATTGTTTGTTTGTTTTTTGAATTTCGCACAAACTTATATAATGAAACATTGTTAATACTCTGATATTTAGCAAGATTTTTGCTGAAAGTATAACTTGATATAATGAAACATTTTTAACACTGTGTTGCTAAGCAACATTTTAACTGAAGATTAACATGGTAAAATGAAATAATGTTAATGCTGTGATGCTAGGCAACATTCTTACTAAAAGTATAACTTGGTATAATGAAACATTGTTAACACTGTGATGCTAAGCAACATTTTTTATTAAAAGTATTACTTGGAATAATGAAACATTGTTAACACTGTGATGGTAAGCAACATTTTAACTGAAGATTAACATGGTAAAATGAAATAATGTTAATGCTGTGATGCTAGGCAACATTCTTACTAAAAGTATAACTTGGTATAATGAAACATTGTTAACACTGTGATGCTAAGCAACATTTTTTATTAAAAGTATTACTTGGAATAATGAAACATTGTTAACACTGTGATGGTAAGCAACATTTTAACTGAAGGCATAGCTTAGTATAATAAAATATTGTTAACACTGTGATGCTAGGCGGCACTGTTACTGAAGATATAACTTGCTATAGTGAAACATTGTTATAACTGGGATGCCAGACAACATTTTTACTGAAGGTACAAGTTGTTATAATGAAATATTGTTAAAACCGTGATGCCAGGCAAGAATTTTACTAAAGGTACAGTATGGTATAATTGAACATTGTTAAATCTGTTATGCCAGGCAAAATTTTTACTGAAGGTACAACTTGTCATAATGAAATATTGTTAACATCGTTATGCTAAGCAGCACTTTTAATGAAGTTATATCTTAATATTATGAAACACCGTGATCCTAGGCAACACATGCTAATAAAGATATCTTTTGGAATAATTAAATTTTGTGCCGTTAACGCCGTGACGTCCAGAAACAAACGTTAATGAATAAAAAAACGTTGTCCTGTTAACTTTAAGATATCAAGAATTATGCGTTAGTAAAGATAGACCTTGAAATAATGAAAGTTTGTTATAAAACTTCAATAATCTTCCGAGAAACTTCACAAAAATTCAAACGTGTAAATTTCTAAGTATTTTTCCCTTGCGTTACTTGCGGTGAATGAATAGTATGTTTGCATCACTATTCAGCTCACCAGTTGCAGTTACTCTTGGTGATCGGACTAGTTCTAGACACGAAGAGCAAGTTCTAAACATTCCAGCTTTAAAACTGCGCCTCAAAATATATGAACTAACTACAGCTCTTCTACGAACAATGAAACCAGAACAATTCTAATAGAAGAAAGTACTCGTGAAAGTCCGTGTCAGAAAAGAGCGTTCACTCGTTACAGTGTTAAACAGTACTATAATGTCACAAATGGACATGGGCGGAAGGATCTCCTTTCTTTCATAAACGTTACGCGGAATAGATAGAGAGACAACAGAACGATAAATAGAAGAGGGCTCACTATTCATAATTACCTTTTTTGTCATTAGAAAGGTAGTTGTTTCTAATCTTATTTCCGTTGATACGATTTATATATTAAACTGTTCATTGCCATACTTTGTTTTATCATAAAATTCGTCTTGGCTTAATTTAAGAACACTAATTTTGATTGGTTGTTATGGAAACTTTTAAATTTTTAATCGTGTTGTAGGACTGGTCTCTTTTATTCTCTCTTTTTATTTAACAATGAAATTTGTAACTTAAGACATATATATATATATATATACACACACAGAGAGAGCCAATAAGCTTAAGAGATATAAAATGTACTCTTTTAAGCGTTCTCAAACACCAGAATAGTAAAAAAAACTTTATGTTCCAAGCTACTAAAAGTATTGCACTACGAATTATCTAATCAGTTAATTTTGTTACATTCACATAGATAATTCAAGAAGTAATATATTCGCTTGTATTTGCTCCTCTCTAACGTTTAAACTGATATTATAAAAGTATCAAATTTCTTGTGTCACCATGTTTGTGAAAGATTAACGACAATTATGATTTCCTTAATATTGTTTGTGCAACACTGAAGTTACAAGTTCAGTTTTCGTTAAAATTATTTGTGAAAGATTAACTGCAAATTTTAAAATTATCTCAATATTGTTTGCAAAACAATAACAGCAGGGTTTAGCTTTCTTTTATTGTTTCTGAAACTAAGAGCCAAAGTTAAGATTATTTTAATACATTACGTCACCTTTACGGTTTTATTTGTCATTATGACATCTGTTCAATGTCTAAAAGCATTTTTTGTTCTGCATAATAGAGATTTGGTGTTATGCTCAAATTTGAAGCTTGTACCAGTTATTTTACTCTAAGATTGTGTTTGTTACAAGTACATTCTAGAAAATGTTGTGGTAAACACACCAGATAGCAAGAATCCTGAAAATATTTGCTATAAATAGTGATTCCTAGAAATTTTTGTTTTAGCATCCCAGCTTAAATCCTTGTTTTAAATACGACATGACAATACCTATGGAAACCTTAGTGAGCAAGTTGTATTATATTGTTTAATGTTAATTTAATTAATAGTACTGCTTGATTTTTTAAAGATATTTCTTTTATTGTCTTAATTGTCTGTAATGTATCTTTTATTCTGAGTAGTATTTTACAATTTTATCGTGATATGTTGATTTAGAACTAACCTAAATCTCCAAAGCAAATCGATTCTTTTGACATATTATTGGTATTACATCCGAAACCATCCCAAACAACGAGTTAATTTTTAATTCTATGTAGACTTAATGTTAATAATATATATATATATATAACATCACCACCTAGTGGTATATAACATCGGTGTATGATGTTATACAGTGACATGTAAGGACCTTTGTTACAAGTAAATCACATAGCAAGAGTGTTTTGTCTAAGTTAGACATTATCGAATCATAATTTATCCATAATCTAGTTAACCTGTATATAAGCAACGAATTTAGTATCCTCTAAATTGTGTTAACTCTTAGAAGGGCGCCCCCTCTGTGGAGAGTGATAAGTAGTTAGATTTACAACGCTCCCCGCTAGTACAGCGGTATGTCTCCGGATTTACAACGCTAAAATCAGGGGTTCGATTCATCTCGGTGGGCTCAGCAAATAGCTCAATGTTACTTTGCTACAAGAAAACACACACCTTCCAATGGATGGGAATGAAACCTATATTGTTAAGAGGTTTCTTTTTGGACAGGTTAAATAATAAACTTGATTAAAATATACTATCTATATTCTTTTAAAGTCAATTGACCAGTTAATTTGAAGAACAGTGTTTGCTATTTTCTATCTTCCCTCGATTATATCATTGGTATTTATATGTAACATCAAAATTCAACTTTTATTATTTTCTTAAGGATTAAAAAATAAACGATTATTAAATTTATTGCATAACATTTAATACTATGGGATTAACAGTAATGTAATAATGACACTAGAGTAAAAATGAATTTTAATATAGTCAAATAAGTGCTAAACTTCTATCCCAAGAACTGAGGTTTTCTCCAATACGACACCTTACATAGCAGGTTTTATGCAATACCATACCTTGTATGGCAGGGTTGTTGTTTTTTTGTCATTATGGTATCTTATATATAGTACGTTTTGTGTAGCACAACATCTTATGTAGCGGGGTTTTTTTCCAGTACGACACCTTATATAGCACGTTTCGTTTTTTCCCCGATACTTCACCTTATGTAGCAAGTTTTTCTTTTTTTCCCCTTATTTAAAATTCTGAGAGACTCAAAGCTTTACTAAATAGTCAGGCGTGTGGAATTAGAGTTATTAACTTTAATTGCTATTAACAAATGTTTGAGGCTCAGAGTTTTACAAAAGTATAAATACGCATCTTTACAATTGTCAAGTTAATATGCTGTAAACAGTTGTTTCCAGTTGCAAAGTTTCCTTCAAAGATCAGTCACGTGGCTGTACCATTAACAAGCTGTACATTAATATCTGTAATCAGATATTATCAGACACATGACTTACTATTTATCAAGTTTAGTTCCTGTAAACAAATATTTTCAGACATCTGTCTTTCTGTTTATCACGTATATCTGCTGTAATCAGATATTCTCAGACATGTGACTACATATTTAACAAGATTAGTTACTGTAAACAAATATTTTCAGACATGTATCTTTCTATTTATCAAGTTTATCTACTGTAATCAGATTTTCTCAGACATGTGATTTTATATTTGACAAGTTTAGTTGCTCTAAACAGGAAGTTGAAACTTTCCCTCATACTTCAGACATGTGGCTTACATATAGTTATTTGGTTTCTGTAAAGAAACGTCCCTGTCACTAAAGTTTCAAAGCTCCTCGAAATCTTTACTCAAGCGTTTTATTACCTCGATGTGAAAGGAAAAGCCTCGATGAATATTTCAGAATTTCTGGAAGATAATGTCTAATACTGTATGCATTTCTCATGGAGTAGTTAACTGGCCGCATATTACTTAATCTCAATATGTCAAGCTTCTAAGTCAAGAGTTATCCATTGAATAACAATGATTGAATATCACAATTTCTTTACGGATACGAGAGTTGGTCCTCGCGCCACAATAGCCCATGCTAGAATGTAATCTACGCGACGACACTTACACAGAGAAACACATTGTAAAATGATAAGAAACTTTTCAAATATGTCATTTAGGCTCACCACGAATGCTCTACTTATTTTCTAGCTTTCGTTTCTTTCATTTTACGCTTAGACATGCAGAAACGTACTGAAAAATAGTCCTAAATTGTTTATCCCTGTCTCATTTTTCAACCAAAATATCAGAAAATTTTTGTTTACAGGAAGCGACTTTCAGTACAAAGAAACATATATTTGTTATAATCAAACTTTAGCGGTATTAAGGATAATACAGTGCTTGTTGTATCTGTTGGAGACTGCTGTACATTTTGAATTATACAATAAGCTAACCGAGAAAATAATTTTGTTTTCTTTGTTTCCAATGTACGAACCTGCTTTGTAATTTTCTTCACCATGGCTGATTCCGTCCTGTTATTATACAAACACCATACTATAATGGAGCTCTTGCTTGAATGATACCGGAAAAACGTTTTTATTATGCGATATGCAAACCCCCAACTTCGCGAAATATTTATCCTGTATGCATGTAGACTTGTAATAGGGGTCACGATTTTCTCGTCTCGTCTCCGTTTCCTGTCATGGAGAGCTTTGTTTTTTCTCCATTCTCAGGTTGCATATATGTCGTTATGAGTACATCACACGCAGATCTACTCAACTAACGATATCTATATAAATATAATAGTATTGTCTGTTGTATGTCCATGTAAATACTTCGCAGGTACGGATGGATCTTCACCAAAATTGATATGGAGGTTCATTACGTCCATGAGGAAATACACACAAATTTTCAATTTTAAATTTTGCAATGTTTATGCGGGTTGTTTCTTTTTTTACCACTACTTCCCCTCCGTTGATGGATCTTCACCAAATGTGGCATGAAGGTTTGCTGGGTCCATAAGGAGATACATTCATATTACGGTTTCACATTTTGTGTTTTGCTGTTTTATGGGTGTTCTGGTTTTTGTTAATTATATATAAAGAAACAACTTTTCATGTCCTAAGGTAACCTTTCATTAATCGTGAATTAACATAGCTTTTGTCGATGGTACAGGTGCCCCACTAGTCACTTTAAAAATACGTATATTCCAGCAACTTAAGCAATTTTATAACCACGAATAAATGCGAGAGCATTACGGGAACAGAAAAGAAAGATGTATTTGTAGTCGTATTTCAAATGGACGCTAAACGAAATACAAAATGATGCGAAAACAGACAATCAACGAATTTTTTATTTTACATTTTATTGGTTTTAGTAACAGAAACGAGCAATCAAAAGAATGTTTGTTTATTTGTAATTAAGCACAAAGCTACACAATGGGCTATCTAAGCTCTACCCACCACGGGTATTGAAACACGGTTTCTAGCGGTGTGAGTCCAAAGACATGCCGCTGTGCCACTGGGGAGCGTAAAAGGGATGAATGAAAGTTGTGAAAAACAAATGTCAGCATTCTTGAAATGTATTGACCTTGTTATGTTTTCTCTCATCGACTGGTTATCGCTGTCGCTTAAGATTCATAGTGAATGAGAGCATTTTCAGATAAATGACTATCTAATTTTCTGGTCACAAAGACAACTCTAGCTCGTTCAGCTTTGCTCTTTCTTTCTCTCTCTCTTACAGTAGAGCATAAAGAACAGATCCAGTTAATAGTCGTAGAACAGAACTAGTTTGTCGACATTATCCAAGAGGAAACTTATATATAAATTGTCTATAAATAATAACCAATCTCGATATGTCGTTATGTACGAAGAAGCTTTCTTGTCCATTTGTTATCTTTATCGTCGAGAGGAGCGTTAATCCACGTGGACGTTCATCTCTCAAAATGACAATAACTCTCTTGCTTCACACAGCTCCTGCGCAATAGAGTTCACTTCTAACTTACAGACGTTCGACGCCAACTGCGCGTCACAATAATAATTTAAGAGCCTTTTGGCACTTTTAACCTTAGAAATCTTCTTCCAAGTTATTTTCTGCTCAAACCAAGACGAATTCTGTACTCGATGAGGAACCATACCAATGACAGGTGATTAGAGATCAGATTATTTCTACTCGATGCAATGGCTTTTTGTATTTTAATGTCTTGAGCTAGAAGACAGACATTTTGTCTTGCTTCTATAAAACTTTCATTTCTAAATACACCAAAGAATCTTTTAATGTAAAATGACTTCATACTCTGTAGTCACACAGCAAGGAGAAGGAATGGCGGGTGATTAGTGTATAATAAAAATTTGGTTACTATTACGTAATTTTCGCCAATTCTATACTCATTTTAGTTTATAATATAGACTGAAGCGATATTTTCCTAACTAGCTTTTTATTGAATGCGGTAAAAACGTAGCTGGGTTTTCATATTGTAGAGGAAAAATTTGTTGCGTGATATGAAAACTTAAGAAAAGGCGCCTGTCGGTTGCTTTTCCTTTGTTATACGCTTTCCAGTAAATAAAAATATCTTTAAATTTTCATCAAGAGAGTGAAGTGCAGTTAAATTCCCAGTAGCGCTTTTTTTATACATGATCGCTCGTGTAAGTTCGGTTTCTGGTAACAGGGGTCGATAAAATAAAATCAGCCCTTGCGTTTGGTTTGTTCTGAATTTCGCGCAAAGCTACTCGAGGGCTATCTGCGCTAGCCGTCCCTAACTTAGCAGTGTAAGACTAGAGGGAAGGCAGCTAGTCACCACCAACTTTTGGACTACTCTTTTACCAACGAATAGTGGGATTGACTGTAACATTATAACGCCCCCATGGCTGAAAGGGCGAGCATCTTTGATGTGACGAGATAAAAACGTTACTCACGTCTTTACAGTAAATTTTTGTAGCGATTACTAACGTTTTACTCTTCTTAAGTAATATGACTAATAAAGAAATATAATTTTAATATTTTTCATTCATCGTTAATTTTTATAGTTCATGTTGAAATAGAAACAAGTCTAAGAAAAAAAAATCCAAATTTGTAAAATTCGTCTGATACCTTGCACCTTAATCTGACTATCAGCTGAACATGTTTGTATACCTATGCATATATATATATATTTGTCCGCTTTGGGTTTTCTTTCAGGTCCAAAACGCCAACAAAAGTAATGTTTTTATGGCACTTACTATGAAATCATGGATGGTGGTGGAAAAGTAAATGAGATACAACTCAAAACTGTTAGGTATCAGCTCGTCCATAATGCTCTTAAACTGCACTAGAAATTAAAAACTTATTAAACATTCCACCAGAGACCGTTGTTTCGAGGAATGGGGAAGATATTATACATCAACCCGTCAATAATGCACTTAAACTAAACTAGAAATGAACAACTCTTTAAACACCACCACCAGAGGGCATTATTGTAAAGAATGGGAAGGTGCCAGACACGGGTTGTTTCAGCTAGCTAACCTTTGCTTTGCTGCAGCTTTCCTTGTGCCACCGAAATTACAGATGAATGTCTTACTTATGCGTAGTACTCTAACAATCGGGTTTCTCCTAGTCACATTATGGGCAGGTGTAGACATATGTGCCCCGGATATTTTCGCATGGAACGTCACATTCCTGTTCACGAATATAGTGCACTCACTGTTTCTTCTGTTCCTAAACATACCGCCCAGGATCCAACCGGAACTCACAGATTTGTTCAACAAAAGTTTTGTTCCGCTAAAAGTCGACAAGAACAGTTTTATGGAATTAGTAACAGAAGCGGAAGTAATTTCTATCAGCCCAGAGGAATATTATGCTATAGAGAGCACTACGGCAGCAGACGAAAGATTGGGTGTGTTGCTTAGTGGAAAGTAAGTATATCTGTTATTATTTCTCTTTGTTTAATGATCTTAGCCCACAAAAACGCTAGGTAGTTTTATGAAGTTTCTAAAAAAAATTCAGTATTACACATGACTGTGCAAGAAATTACGTGATGTACATTAGATTATATCACAGAGAGTTAATCAAACCTTATAAAAAAATTTAAAAATGCGTGTTACGCAAGCTAAAGCGTGGTGTGTTGCCATGGATGACGCCATGGACTTCATATTTAGTTTACAAGAGTTTCCGACCAGAGCAAAACCACAACTATCGATTTACAGGTTATTTCACAGGAACCAAAACATTTACAGACCAATATTGTTTTGTTTTTCAAATTTCACACAAAGCTACACGAGGGCTATCTGCGCCCCTAATTTAGTAGTGTAAGACTAGAGGGAAGGCAGCTAGTCATCACTACCCACCGCCAACTTTTGGATTACTCTTTTATCAACAAATAGTAGGATTGATCGTCACATTATAACGCCTTCACGGCTGAATGGGCGAACGTGTTTGGTACGACGGACAGAAACTGTTAAAAGACGAAGACTTAAGAGACGTACGTACCATTCCGAAGAAGAAATCTCTCAATGTCTCATCGGTAAGTCTAAAGGCTAATAACGCTAAAAAACCGGATTCTGAAACCTATTATATAGCTTTCTGCTTAACTACAAACAAGCCGAAGAAGAGAGCACTTGATTTTATTCATGAGAACAGAACTTTAAGAGTAGCAACTGTCTCTGAAACCAAAGACCAACTAACCATGATCTGTGGACTTATAACACAAAAATTCTGATTTTGATACCCGAAGTGGCCACAGTACAATATCAAACTGTTAGATTTGAATTAAAAGCAAAATATATATATATATTGTAGGTTAATTGAAATGAGAAGGTCTAAGAAACTACAGTAGGTAAACAACACTTTTCATGATAAAATGTAACTAAAATCATAAAAGTTCAGGTATTTACTAAACCAGTGTTAAAATTAGGATTTAAGATTGTATTTGAATAGGTCTCGTCTAGTGCACACTAAAAGCATATAGTTTTACATATTTTCTGTTATCCAATAAAAGATATAACAAATTAACAACATTCTCAAGGTGGACACTTTTTTGTGCACCTCTTTATATCTTTTTGCAGAGTTATACTTGAGCAACAGCTTTGTTGAGTTGCACCGGAACTATATTTTTATTAAGTTGTAGTGGTGTTATAGTTTTGGTTCAACTAAATAAAGGGCTGAAACTCAATAAAACTAAAGCTCCAGTACAACTACGTTTTTATTAAGTTTCACTTAAGCCATATTTATGCTGTGCTAATGGAATATTTTTCTCAAAATCCATTGGAATATTATTATTCCACACAAATGTTATTTATTACATAAAAATGTTAACAAAAATTCTGCTATGAAGGGTATATATATATTAATGAAAGAGTTTTATCGCAAGGTTTAAGATATAAAAACCGTTTGTTATAATCCTGTGCGATATTAAACTTATGTGAGGTTAATATTTTCCTGGCAGGATGAAAGCTACATTTGGAAACCTTTTTCTCCACTATATCCATCCAAACGAATTCCTGGATTCTCCAGAATGGGAATCTTGCACGGTGGATAGTGATAAACTTTTCCAGGTAAAGTAAATAAATATTTGTGACAACTAAGTAGTTAATTCGCACTATCGTTAACTGAGAAAAATAGTAATTAATAGTGAGTAAAAAGGATATAGTGTTAGATGGAAAGTAAGAAATTGTGTCAGATAAGGGGACTTGTACAGGTTATTATTTAACTTACTATTATAGAGTGTTACATGAAAAGTAAAAAGTTGTTAGATATGGGGACTTGTACAGGTTATTATTTAACTTACTATGATATAGTGTTACATGAAAAGTAAAAAGTTGTTAGATACATGTACTAGTACAGGTTGTTATTCAACTCACGAGATAAAACTGAAATAGAAACCCTTATAACCCGAGCCTTTTCGAAAGCGCTTTCGGGTTATAAGGGTTTCTGTTTCAGTTTATCAAGATGTTTTTGACCTACGTGTTTTCAGCACATCATGATTTAACTCACTAGGATATAGTGTCACATGGATAATAAAAACGTTCTATTATATAAGGAAGAAGAAATACTTGGTTAGTAATTAATTATAAATATGATTTTGTCTACTTGAAAATATTCAACTATTGTAACAAAACAAATTGTTTTCACGTGTTATATATTGATTAACTTTTAAGCCACGTTAAACGGAAATAACTATTTCATGTTCCTGCGTGGTTTGTATACATTTAACTGATTTAACGTGCAATATATTTTGTAAAGAAGAGTTAGTTAGGATGCTAACAACTGTAAACATTACAGCAACGTTTTGACCTTCGTTGTTCGCTCCTCTACATAAAAAAAACATTTCTCAACCCAAACCAGCCGTTTTTACACATATAGTTTGATGTTATATTCTTTACTTATTACTGTTAACTTAAGCACTTTAAGCGTTTGAACATCACGTGACCGTGTTAGATTAATTGTTTTTCATGATAATTTATTTGTGGATGTTTTTTTCATGCCAACAGAGGTGTCACTAGACGCTAGGAAAGGGGGCTTGAACCCCGAATTTTTCAAGCACCTGGTGACTCTTCTGCTTGCCAAAACGTGTAATTTCACTGAAGAAGAGAAATAATCCGTGAATGTTAGTAGGTTAATATGTTCCCCGATTCACTGCTGTCACTGTTTCGTATAACTTGAGGTAAGTTACATGTAATATATCATGTCTCGTCTGTTCCATTACTTACACTGTTTCCATAAAAACTTAAAATCTAATATTTTGTCACACAGACGTCCTCGCAACAACTTTAAAGTTTAGAAAAATCGGTCTATATACTCTAGGTAAATATAAAAGAAAATATATTGATTTAAACCAACGTTTCGCCTTTACGGCTTTATTAGGGTTAATCTACACAACTTAGCGCGCTGTTAAAATAGTTAATACCCTATAAATTGTTCTCGCCCAAAGTATCTGTTATAGATTGAGTCAGATATAGAAATCCAGGACAAAAAAGAAACGCCATTAAAAATACTTAAGAGCACTTGAGTTGTATACATTAACTCTTGCAAACACGAAACGTTGATTAAAATTTAAAATATCGTTTACATATATCTGGAGTATAAAGGTCATTTTTTTTTCTAAATTTTTATCAAAATGTATATATCCTCTTCCCAGTACAAATTCTGAAAGACGTCAAACACACTTTTAAAACTCCTTTGTTGTGATATTATAAATATGTTGTGGGTAAATGATTCTCCACACGAAACCTTATTAATGAAACGTCACAGCAGTGAGAAGATTCAAAAAGAGAACACACTTAGAAAAATACTCTGTCCAACAACTCTAAAACTATGCAGATGCAAAATGATATAGTCTGTATAAATATCTGGTGACTTTCGGTGTTATTGTAAACTTCCTAATGAGACAGTTTCACCTGATGCTTTTGTGTTTTATGCCAAAAAAAATTGTAAAAAGCGAAAGCTCTCCAGATATTTGACACGTCGCAGCTGTTTCTTGTGCGTGCGTAAACACAGAGTAGCACATGCATGTTTTCTATAGAACTTCTCTCTGCTTAACATGTTCATCCATCGAACGTGTAAAAAACGTACAAGTCAGATATACGTTCTGCTCATTTTCTACGTTCCTATGAATTCTGATGTTAAAAGCATGTTGACACCAAAACTTTCTGAGCTGAACGTACTGGTAAGCATCGTCTTAATAAATCAAACATTATTACGGCTGATAATATTTCCAATGTAATTTTATCGACATAATTCCACCATAATAAGTCCCCTAACAGCAGTAAATGATGATGAACAGGCAATACAATATTACTTGTGCTACAGGAATAATAGGGTGAAGCTTTAAGCTTTCGCATATTTACATGTTTGGTTTCAAAACCAAAAATTCAAACTATTTCACTGGTTAACACGTCAAAAAATATGATATATCATAGCTTTAACTCTTTAACCTACAAATCTCCTACAAACGAGTTTATTTGTCACTGTTCTTGTAAAAAAAAAATTAATACTTATCAAATAGGAAATGTTAGGTAAAAGTATGGCCAAATTTCTGTTTGTGCTTTCAGAATATAGTTGTACTGCATCAACTTAAGTAATTAGCGTCTCGGGCAGTGTATCAGAGGGTTTGGAGTTACGCGCTGAATATACTCTGCACCTTTGGCCATGAATGCAGTGTAAAAGTGATAGTCAATTATATTATGCCATGCAAAAACAAGACGAATCGGTGCTTCTGGCTGGTTGTCTCCCATCTGGTCAGTAGGCCAAAATAAGGAGTTATGCATAAAATTAGAGGTTCTTGAACAAACAGTTTATTCCATTTGTACATTAAGCGTCGTTAAGAGAACAAATTCAGTTTGAATAATTTCCCTAGCAATCATAAAACGTCGGCATGGAAAAGGGAGGCGCGAAGTAGTTTAAATAAGTTTCACATTTTAATGAATTGTCAAAAAGTACAAAATTCTGTACAGGTGGCTTTTCTAAAAAATGACGTCATAATCTAGATAGATAAATGTAACATATTTTAATGTATCCTTTGGTAAAAAATAATGTGTTGCATTCTAATTACTTGTAATGATGTTTCTTTCTGACTCTGTGTTTCTATATGAAGAATGTTAGCAAAATTTGAAGAAATGCAATTTTTATGTCATACAAGTTTAACACTACAGGAAAAATTTCCGTAAGGTTCAATGAACTCTGGTAAATAATTTGTTGTGTTTTAATCATCATACTTGTAATGGTGTTTCTTTCGCTTTCTGTGTTTCTACAACTGCTACCAACTCTGTCAGATACTCTGGTAAAGAATAATTTATGTTGTTCTAATTTCTTGTAATGGTGTTTCTTTTTTGTTCTGGGTTCGTTCTTCTGCTACCATTTATGGCAGATACTCTGGTAAAGAATAATTTATGTTGTTCTAATTTCTTGTAATGGTGTTTCTTTTTTGTTCTGGGTTCGTTCTTCTGCTACCATTTATGGCAGATACTCTGGTAAAGTATAATTTATGTTGTTCTAATTTCTTGTAATGGTGTTTCTTTTTTGTTCTGGGTTCGTTCTTCTGCTACCATTTATGGCAGATGCTCTGGTAAAGTATAATTTGTTATGTTCTGATTACTTGTAATGGCGTTTCTTTCTTGTTCTAAGTTTCTACATCAGCTGCTATCTCTTCCAGATACTTTGGGAAAAAATAATATTGTAATTATTTATAATGGTGTTTCTTTGTCACTCTAGGTTTCTATATCTGCCGTGGAACCAAGTCGTTATCTTCTTTGGTCACGTCGAAAACTCGATGCTACTCTCAATAATAACATGTTTCTTCGTAGTCTGATGTATAATCTTATTGGTAAAGATATCGTCAACAAACTTTATTTGCTCAACGAAGCCTATCATTCAGACTGGAACCTCAGGAAGAAATCCCCAATACCCGACTGGTGGCGCCATCATACCACAAGAAGTATGAGTGCTGATGTTGTCCACATGGGGACTAAAGGTCATTTGAGATCACTTTTGTGGCGATCACGACCTGGAAGCTCTGTGCCACCAGATAGTACAGGTACCATAAATACACGTATCTTATAAAGCTTAAATGTGCTTTAAAGAGAACTAGTGATATACAAATAATTAAAAAACTGTTTTCCATACAATAATTATTTTGTTTCATTAATTTTAACTTTTTTAAAGATAGTTTTTTCCTTTTTCTTTTTATTTGTTCCATTAAAATAGTGGACAAAGATTCGTACTGACTTCCAATTTTTGTGTTCATTGTGCTCCCATATATTATGACTGAACCAACCTTGCACTACTGCGCTACGTTTAACATTATTAGCTGGGCCGGGTGTGACATAATAGTTACCTTTTCGGTAAAAAAGATGCGCTTGAGTATGCATGTACGCATTTATATAAGTAAGTAATAATACCCAACTACACGCCCTCAGGGTCCACTTAGTATGGGTGCAACATTTCAGGTCTTTAGGTTCTTTCATCTTGGAGATGTGGGAGTTACCCACACATACAGAGACACGCCTTTTCATTATTATAGATGAAGTGAAGGAGTAGAAAACAAATCAATACACATAATATTCAATTTTTACACATATTCGTAGAATACATTGACTTGCAACCAGATTTGTATCATCCTAATATTCTTGTTTATATTCATTTTGGCGCTACCTTATCTACATCATTTCACATTTATCAAATATTTTTATTATTTGTTTGTTATTGGTTGATACAAACAACCTTTAACTTTTGACTTTGTCACATTCAAAACTGTACTCGTTAACTTGTTATTAGTTGATAAGGACAACTTGCCTTGTACTTGAACGTTTCGACGTCGTTGACCCGGCATGACCAGGTGGTTAAGGCACTCGACTCGTAATCCGAGGCTCGAGAGTTCGAATCCCCATCACATCAAATATGCTCGCCCCTTCAGCCGTGTGTACATTAGAATGTGACGGTCAATCCCACTATTCGTTGGTAAAGAGTAGTCTAAGAGTTGGCGGTGGATGGTGATGACTAGCTGCCTTCACTCTAGTCTTATACTGCTAAATTATGGACGTCTAGCGCAGATAGCCTTCGTATAGCTTTGCGCGAAATTCAAAATAAACAAACCAATCGACGCTGTTGCATGTATCGTTTTTATTCTGTAACAGTTGCATCTCTATTTGAAAAATATGTCTTTCAAACAGTGTTAACTACTTTAGCTTTGAACTGTGAATTTGGTACAAAATAAACGCGACCTCTGACTGATGAAAACAATTCACTCCATGAGCTATTAATATCGATAGTTTCTTGCTTGCAGTTGGTAATTGAAAAAAGGTGCAATGGATTCCTCTCATCTCGAAAGAACCATTGTGATGTTTCGACTGCACCAATAAGAGAAGAAGAAGAGTTATACCAGCGTAGAAACGCCCTTTAGATATTTTACTTAACATCAGTTGAAAGTGTGCATGGTTTTTCATGAATGAGCATTGTTTAATTCGTATATGTTAGTCAAACCACCTAGTTGAATAGACCTTTGTAATAAGGACTATACTAACGTGTCTAGGCTTGGGCTATACCAGAATACTTCTATTATCCGATTCGAGAGCTGGCCATCTTAAAATTACAAAGATATAAAAAGAAAAGCATAAGTTTTGAAGGGATTTGCTCTGAATTTCGCGCAAAGCTATACGCGAGTTATCTGCATTAGCCATCCCTAGTTTAACAATGAAAGACTAGAGGGAAAGCAGCTAGACATCACAACCCACCGCCAACTTTTAGGCTACTCTTTTACCAACGAATAGTGGAATTGACTGTACATTATAGCGCCCCTACGGCTTAAAGAGCGAGCATGTTTGATGGAACGGAGATTCAAACCCGCAACCCACACATCGCGAGCCATACCAGGCCTACTTTTGAAAGAAACTCTATTCCATCACACCAGTCTTATACTAATTTTGACACAATGATGTGCCCTCTTCTGTCTGACATTGTCTTTAGAATTATAATTTTCTCTTTTTTTTTAACAGTTAAACACGATATTTTGTTGTTGATAGATTATTAGTGTGAAACTAACTAGTCAAAATATTTCTAATTTATTATAAAACAGACTGGAATATAAATCTTTTGATTCACAGCACTATCTGCCGGTTGATATTTTTAACGTGTAGTGTTTAAATGTGTGTATACACATATAAAATTTGGTTTTATAACCCATTTCTGTATAGGTTCCACACCTTTTCACTTATCTCGGAGCATGCCACACCTCTCTGGCCCAGGACCATACCCTAATCTCAACTTTCCTTCTCCGGACACGAATGCCACACAATCAAGAACAGTTTGCCTCCACCCGACTCACAAGACATCACTGTCATCTGCTTTATCTTCAAGTTGCCAGATTCCGGTTCATGTAACCTTTGAAACATGTGTTTAATAAGACTGCCTTGAAACGAACCTAGATTTCATCGCCTGAAATTAAAAAAAAAAACAATAACATGGAAAGTTTCTAGTTTGTACGATTAACTCATTCTCTTTAGAAACAATATCCTAACACTTATGTTCATTACTTGCAAAGAGAAACTGTTTATCCTCAACTGCAGGATAGTCGATAGATTAGGCTTATGAAAATGTTCCGAAGTCAGCATTTAAGTCGCCTGAGTAAAATAACCTAAGTTAACTAGACATTACATTTTGTCAGTTTAAGTAGCACTTCACTAACATACCAGTTCTTTGTACAAAAGTCCTATTTAATATCCCGTGTCCGAAATGCGCAAGTACAACATTATTTACCACATTTATCAGTTGTTCTGTCTTAGCAGTAAAAATTTCTCATCTATTCCATTTTCACAGATCTGCCCTTACATGTTCTGTTGAATACCATGAAACTAGACGAATTGTTTATACATAAATTACTCAGATTTTTTGTTTGTATGTCTATTAAGATATGTTATTACCTGTTGAGCGTTTCCTTATACTGTTGGATAAAGTAGTATATTTTTTCACACTTGTTCGCCAAACAGGAAAGAAGACCGGCTGTTTATACAGTCATTTGACCAAATCCTATGGTTTGCACTTTGTTGCTCTTAAGACAAAGCAGAAATAGTGCCTTTCAGTTCAACTTACATAACTAATAACTGTTTATTTTTGTGACAACAAAATTACTTTTTTTCCTAATTAATGGCCAGTAGTGTTTTCTTGTGTTTTTTTAGGTTTTAGGAGATTCATTCATCAGATTAAGTGATCTTATACCAAAGGTGACGTACTTTATTCCAGCGTCTTCTCAACTGTTTTTTTATAAAATGATGCATTGTGCGCAAAACCGAGTTACAGAAAGTCGACTTAATCTAATTGATGTGATCGTATGAATCAAATTACCATTTTTAACAGACTGTAAAGCATCATAGCAATAACGCTCAAGTCTCACATTTGTATAAGTAAAACAGGCATATTCCTTTTCCTTTGGTGGTAAACAGAACACTAGCAATCCCAAAATTGGTATATTTCTTTCCCCTGGTGGCGAACAAAAAACCTGATATCCTAAAACTGGTATATTCTTTTCCCTGAGTGGTTAACAGAACACCAAATATCCTGAAACTAGTATATTCCTTTCCCTTGGTGGTTAACAGAACGCCAGATATCCTGAAACTAGTATATTCCTTTCCCTTGGTGGTTAACAGAACACCAGATATCCTGAAACTGGTATATTCCTTTCCCTTGGTGGTTAACAGAACACTAGATATCCTGAAACTAGTATATTCTCTCTCCCTGTAGTAGATATCATTTAAATTGAATCTGTGACTTAGTTCCCCCTATTTAGACAATCTAGTTTCCAATATTAGCTGAAGTCGATATATTGTCAATAGCAGATTCTTTTATATACCGTTTAGACAGTATAATTTCCAACGTCAGCTGAAGTTGCTATATTGTCAACAGCGGATGTTCATAAAGCTTAGGTTCGCAGTAGTCATAGTGCTTTACTATTCCTAGAAATGACACTTCTCAGGGCTACAGAGATCTAACTACAAACACCTATCTATACACGCATGCATATATATATATAGTATTTCTGTTCTAGAACCACAAGAGAAGACTGGTAAAAAATGTTTAAAAAGTAAGTACTTTTTGTAATAAGGGACGCTATAGTAAAGATAGTCTTCTAACTTAATTTTCTCCCCTCGAATCCGTTAGTTAAAAATGCTGTTCTTGCTATTAAAGTTAGTCTCTTAGAAAAGATGTATACCTTTAAATTACTCTAATAAACATCTGTACGTGCCTAAACAAACTGTGCGCTTCTCTTTGTTGTTGTTTGTCTTTTTATACGTAACTAGTCATTCTTATACAATTTTGAATTTTTCATTCAACAAGTCACGTGACAAGTATGGCCGATATAAGCAGTTGCAGTAGAATGACATGTATCAGAAATACATTTTGGCAGTGGTTGGAGTTTTGTAAGTAGTTGGACGACACGAAAAATTCATCACTTTTGGAAAGTATTTGCATACTTAAATCGTAAAGATTTTTTCAGATCGACAATTTTAAATTTTCATTGTGGGAATACCGCTTCTACTTAATCGCATTGAAAAACAAATAAATCTGGTTCAGATATGGGTATCAAGGCCATCTGGAAATAATCTTTTGCAACAACCCATTTCTCATGATAGTGAGTAAAGTAACATGTTACAATACACGAACACGAATGTCAGTTGCATAAGCTGTCCATGTGGACTAGGGAACAGTACCTAACACAATCAAGAAGAACTTACGTTTGACAATGAGGCCAACATGTTATGGACTTACCAAGGCTTTCATTCATATCTTCTGTCCATGCTACTCCAAACAGATTCACGTCAAGTCATCATATGCATCCCCGTGGATACTTGTGATTGGACATTGTGGTGAGCTCTGGGATACCGTAGTTCTCGTACACTAGATAGATTATGTAAAACGTGTAAAGAGGAATAAGAGCCTTACGACAGAACTTTTTACAATGGAAATTGCACAGAAGGCAGTTATTAAGAATACGACAGAAAGTGACTTTAACGACGTTTTGAGGTCGCAAAATCGTTTTAATAGAACGTACTAAATTATGTGTTTATGTTAATCTTTATTTTTCACTAGATGTATTCAGAAATTTGAATGCCCTTTACTGTGTGAGTTTCACAGTTTTCAACAGACGCAGTGGTATATGCTGTGAATTTAGTCTGAGAGTATAATTTCATTAACATGAATTTTAGCTGTACATCTTTTAGAAATGGCTTATACTTGTGGTAAATCATTTTTTGCGCGTCCTATAATTTAACCCGAGACCTTTCTTGTGCCAAACAAACGCTCTACGGGCTAATATAAGGAGCTAACACGCTAGCAACTTCAAGTAAAGCGCTTTTTAACACTCAAACTACTATATAATGACTGAAATAGATAATGGCCTCATATATGTGGAAATATCTGAGCCCCCACAAAGACTCGACTTTTCCTGCTTCGCTACTACAGGAACTTCAGAGTTTTCGCGTTTTAAGCTACAGAAAACCATGGAGTTCTCATGTTATGGACTGCTTGAAACCCCAAAATAACATTGTAGCTATTGTGTTTCAAACTGCTCGAACCCCACAAATAATTGTAGAGCTATTGCATTTTGGACTACACAGAAAACTATGGTTTAATCGTGTGTAGGACTACCTAACCCTCCACAGGAAATTTTCATGGTAGTCCTGAAAACTGTACAATACTTTAATTTCTTTTGTGTATTGTCACGTTCTTTAAAGAGAATTAATTAGACGTTGTTTTTTTACCTATCGAAAATAACTCCTATCACGATCTTTCTAAAAGCAACACTATCATTCGCAATGACCAGCGGTAAGTTTATGGATTTACAGCGCTAAATTCTAGGGGTTCGATTCCCCGCAGTGGACACAGCTTTGCTCTAAGAAAACATCAAATAAACCAATCAATCACAGAAATCTGTATTTCAAAAACAAAAGTATTACCAGCATCTGTATTATTATCTATTTTCATTATTCCTTCTGCTTAATCATTCAACATAAAGTTGAAGGGTGAAAAATTGGGGCGCAAGAGGCCTAGATGATTGAAGATATGATATGTACATTACACGATTTCCTTGGGCTTTGAGACATTCACTTGGAAATCTTTTCCACGTAATTTTTAAGTTATGGAACTTACTTTTAGTTCAG
Source organism: Tachypleus tridentatus (assembly GCF_004210375.1). Classification (NCBI taxonomy): domain Eukaryota; kingdom Metazoa; phylum Arthropoda; class Merostomata; order Xiphosura; family Limulidae; genus Tachypleus; species Tachypleus tridentatus. The sequence continues at coordinate 195,655,847 of NC_134831.1, read as the reverse complement.
TGTTAAAACGGTGTATTTTCAACTTTTAACATTTGCCTTTTGCAGAAGTTTCTTTCAGGCTTTTTGGATAAAGCAGCTCGTAGACCATTTGAATTACCCTAATTCTAAACTGTTAAACTATAAAGAAGTTATATAATCAACAGCACCCACCACCAACTGTTGGGTGACTATTCTTACCGAATAATGGGATATGACCGTCTCCCTTATAACACTGCCACGGCTCCAAATCGTAGAGCAAGTTTGTTTTTGTTTGTTTTTTTTACGGTAAAGGGACACGAACAATAACTCCGGAGATTCAAAGTATAGCACGCTAACCACTGGTTAAGCTTGGACGTTTCATGAAAGAAAAAAAATTACTGAAGTCAAACGACCGAACAAATTCTTGCGCAGGTTTAACAGGAAGACTTTTAGATTAGAGATTTTATTTCAAAGACACAGTGTATTTCTCGAGCGACTAGAATCGCGACAATTTTTAATCAATAACAAGGAAATAAAGAACCTTTTGTCTTGGAACCTTTTTTTAAGCGATACTTTATCATAGTAAATCTGAGAGATGAGTCAAAGTTGTTCCAAGCTAATCAAATAAAATCCTCGAGAACTGAATAGAAGCTCAGTAAATCAGTTATGACGCTAATGTATAGCGTTATCAGTCAACCATTTAAAATATTTTCTGTATAGAGCAGAGCTACTAAGACTATCTGTCGCCGTCCCTAATTTAGAACTACTCACCAGAGAGAGGACAGCTGGTCAGCAACACCCTATCACACACCATAACTTTTATAACCGCACCCACAACTTAAAGTGTGTGGAATATTTTATGGCATCGTAAGGATTTGAACCTGGCTATCCAGCTGCAAAATCCAAAGTTCCACAATAGGGCCACTTCCACGTTAAACAATATCTTCTTTATAATTAACCACTCTATCTAGAGCTCAATCACAGGACTGCGTCTGCGTAAAACAGTATCTTCTTTTTTAATTAGTCATTCTGAAAATAGTTCTATCAAAGCAATTAATTCATTAATTGATATTTAACAGTAATATACACACATGTCGTACTTTAGATGTTTTCAGAAGTAAAAACAGAAATATTATGCCGGAAACGTTAGGTTTGACTTTTGTAGTCGAGAACGTCACATATGCTGGAGTATAGCATCTAATAGCGCAACCATTTTTAACAAATCATTAGTAACTACTGTATTTAATGACTGTATCATGTCACACTGGAGCGGTTTGTAATTGCATTAAATGTTAGATCATTATTTATGTATGAAATCTAGAAAAAAAAAGTCGAATTCAAAGAATAATATAGTAAGAGCTAAGCTCTGAAGATATGGACATGATATTTGAAAATACTAAAAACAAATAAACACTCAAACTGAAAATTAATTAGAAGTCACCCAGTAAAACAAGTTTACAGCCTTAAAACACTAAAATTCGGGGTTCGATCCTCTACGGTCGACACAGCAGTAAAATATGAAACACCAAAACATTGTGTTGTATATTAATTACAAAAGCATTTGAGAACATGTCTAACAAAAGGACAGTCAATGACAAGAAGCTCTATCCCAGGACTAGCCCTAAACGAGGTATTACATCCAGCGCCAGTGGCAAATCACTGATCTTGTAAACCAGAAGTCGTGAGTTCCATCCTCACTGGTCGTTACTGTGTTTAAGAACATTTTTGTCTCCCAGTAACACAGCGATATGTCTGCAGACTCATACCGCTAAAACCCGGGTTTCGATAACCGTGAAGAACAGAGCACAGACAGCTCATTGAGTAGCTTTGTGCTTAACTTCAAACAAACAAACAAACATCTAATGTACAATCTGATTTATCTTAAAAACAGTTCTACGTTACTGGCTGAGAGGCTGAGTCCACAGATAAACTCAAGCTTAAAGAATGACTGTTAAAGTAGGTACGTGAGAAGCTATTATAAGGGTTCAGTAGGATATCTATACAGTGAAGACAAACATTCGAAAATACGTGTCGAAAAGGAAGTGTCTGAAATAAAAACTATCAAATAACACCAAATTGTCTAAACAATATCTTCTGATTGACCAGAAATTTTTATTTTGTCAACTTATCACTTATTTCTTAACAAACCACTCTTATTAAATGAATAAAATTTATAACAGTTATAACTCGTAAGAAACCAAATTAGGGTCGATATAAGATGTGAGTTACGTAAACCGTTATTAATTATAAATCCATAGTTTAAACTACAGGAAAATTTAAAATATGTATTCAAACACTCCATTTCCTGAACGTGAAGTATTAATTGTAAAAGCTCGAATATTCACATCAACAGTCTATGAGTGGCTCATCCTATCAGGATAGCGTGTTTCGTTTCATTATGTATCAATCAATTCAGTAACTACAAGATTTCATGGTTGTATGTGAATAATTAAAAACCATTTTAATATTTATTAGTTAATAATAGAGGTTTCGAACCAAAGCACGATTAATGTTTGAAATTCATGTTCCGCAAGACATACGTGAATAAATTAGCTGATGATATTACCTGTCTAAAAATCATTCTGCATACAGAGGGTAATCCATGTCTCTTTAGAGATAGCGTCTCAAAATGGTGGTTCAAGTCTCATTAGTGCTAACATATCCAGACGGTAATTTGTACGTCACCATGGCTGGCATCTCCAAATGGCAGTTCGTATATCACTAGAGCTATCATATCCAGATGGTTGTTCTATATCACTAGAGGTAGCATTCAACTGTGTGTTATGGTCTTAGAATATTTTAACACATATTTTCTACAAAATTTAGAAAATAATTAGCAGAGGAGCTACTGAAAAAATAATTTGACGTTTTCTTACGAGTAACAGCCATAAATATCATGTCACACTTAGAAACATTGGATTTCTTTTACTTAATAGGAAAGCACATAGCAATGTTTAATTCTAAATGATATTGTATTTTACAAGTAGAATGGAAATAAATCTATTGATTGGTTGACCTTCATAAAATTTCCTGCCAGTACAGAATCTTTAAATGCAAGTTGTCTCAGTGGTGAATGTTTAGACCAGCGTTTACCCCCCCCCTCTTCTGTACGTGCATCTTTACTGAATAACTTAAAGTAACAACTTACCATCAAATAACACTATCTGTAGGATGAAAAATCAATTACACAAATCATCAAAAAACCAGTAATTTGTAAGTTCGAGACTTCTGCTTTCGCAGATATTGATCATTACGAATTCATAAGTTTATCCTAACTAACATGCTTATTGTGTTAAACCGCAGTTTATTGTTACGCTGCTAATTATTTCTAACCCCAAAGTAAATGGTTTAATTTGATCACTTCTTGCATTTTTAGCCTTTTTTTCTAAGTTTTTTCATAACAAAACACTGGCTCTTTATTACTTCCACTCAATAACTGAATTTCGATTTCAGTCGCCTTCAGTGTAATCCTTAAATATGCATCTCAAATTACGTAAGACATGACGCCACCAAGACGTTTGAGTGACAGAAATTTGGGTTGACTTTCTTATGACATCAGTGTCTAACGATGTTCATATTTCATCCCAATAATTCACTACTCGGGAAAACGTGGGAAGAAAAATTTTTCATAATAGTAAGAACACTCGTATGCCAAAGTGATGTCCATTTCGTCTATGTGGATTTGTCTAAACTGCAGACAGAGACAGTAAAAATGTCATAACACTCTAGTTTATCTACGAAACTGGAAGAATCATCATTACATGAAGTATAAATACTTTTTTTTGTTTTACCTTGAAATATGGCTATAGACGTGTTCCATGCGACGAAATTTCATTTGACGAGACCATCTCGGCTTTCTTCTTAAAATGGAGAGTTTTTTTGGTTTTTTTTTTAATTTCGCACAAAGCTACTCGAGGTCTATCTGTGCTAGCCGTCCCTAATTTAGCAGTGTAAGACTAGAGGGAAGGCAGCTAGTCATCACCACCCACCGCCAACTCTTGGGCTACTCTTTTACCAACGAATAGTGGGGTTGACCGTCACATTATACGCCCCCACGGCTGGGAGGGCGAGCATGTTTAGCGCGACGCAGGCGCGAACCCGCGACCCTCGGATTACGAGTCGCACGCCTTACGCGCTTTAAAATGGAGAGAGACTGCAATAATAAAAACACAAAAACGAAAGATTGAAGCACCATTTTCCAACCTCACAGTAAACAAAAGTCGGTATCATTCTTTAATCCTCACAATACCGAATTGTTTTTATATCGTTTTATTCCAGTGGCGATCCACATTTACCGACATACTGACTAGTTGAATATTTTGTTCCTGTTACACCGCTTTGTCTCAAGAACTGACTAAAAACATTGAACAAAAATCACTAATTTTCTGTTTAAAATGCATAGGGAGCCACAGTTGTAAGATTACTACAATTTGTATATTATTGACGATGTTCTGTATACATTTTTGTATGATCTGTATGTTATTTAAAAGGTTGGTTATAACCAGCAAAGTGATGGACCAACAAGAAATTTGGGAGCAAAATAGTTTAGAAAAACTGGCTAAGAATGGATTGTTTGTTTGTTTGATTTTCAGAATTTCGCACAAAGCTACTCGAGGGCTATCTGTGCTAGCCGTCACTAATTTAGCAGTGTAAGACTAGAGGGAAGTTAGCTAGTCATCACAATCCACTGCCAACTCTTGGGCTTCTCTTTAACCAATAGTCCAGTAAAAGTGAACTAATCACATAACAGCTTGGTATACAAGTAATAATTATGGTGTAACCTGATCAGATGTCTTTTAACCAAATGTGTAAGAACTAGGTCCATTAGACTGACTCCGTATTGGAAAAGGAATATTTCAAATTTACTACGCATGTCTGCAATAATTACGTCTACCGCTAGTGCAGCGGAAAGTCTCCCGATTTACAATGCTAAAATAAGCGGTTTGATTCCCCTTGGTAGGCTCAGCAGATAGCCCGATCTGACTCTGCTATAAGAAAATACACACACACTCACTAACTACGACAAACGTTTAGTATAATGTACATAAATCTGAGGTGAGTTATACATGTATTTGTACTAAAATACGCTTGTAAATTTATGACGTTAGTCCGACTCTGACAAGTCAGAGGGAAAGGCGAAGTCCATATGAAGAATAAAGCAGCTTTCACATTAGATTTGAAAAACCTCTAGAATATTTGAAACGTATATCTAACTTTTCCAGAATCTCTGCACAACTGTATCCGATTTTTATTTTCTTCTACCACGAACTTTGTACTAAATCAGCAATGTAGGATTAAATGCATAGCTGATAACTATGGTCACATAAGCATAACTGCACGTTGTATAGCGCTCTGTATATGGTCGTGGCTTGCGCACTTTGACCTCCACCTGTTCGCAAGAGTTAATATATCATTTTAGTGTCACGGAGAATTTGATATTTCGAGGTTGAAAAGCGAAATTCAGAAATATTATAGCTGAATATATCTTGTTATCAAGGTGATATTTTACATTTATTTATTTAGAATAACTTATCATCATCTAATTATTTCTAATTAATGGTGCAAAGACTTAGTATTTTCTTGACTAATGAATTTCTTCAGAAGAATTTATTTTTTCGGGACATTCTTTTCTTAGTGAAATATGTGTTGTCTTTTCTTCTGTAACAATCTTTCACCGACTTTACTTTTTCCTTTAACTTCATATAATTTCTCCGTCACAAGATTTTTCTTTTTCTTTGTTAAAGTTCTGCCTTTTTTAAACAAATTATTTCCCCATTTGTCCTTGTTTGCATTAATTTAGGATTTAAAATTTTCATATTTCTTTTCAACGTCTGGTACTAACCAATGGCACAACGGCATGTCTACGGATTTACAACGTTAGAAACCAGGTTTCGATACCTGTAGTGAGCAGATCACAGATAGCCCACTGTGTAGCTTTACATTTAATTACAAACAACTTCCACTCGTAGTACATAACAAATTTTGAAACTTTGATAACTAAAACATTATCCACATATTAAATTTCTAACTTCTGGGCAATTTAGTAACAAAAATAAAACGTTTTGTAATTTCGATAAACACACACACATTATATACTTTTGGCAATGGTTTAACGCATGAAGATATTTACAATACGATGACAAAATACTCTAAAATGCCCCTGGTGTTACTCTTTTAACCTCTGAAAAATGTTTCACAGGTCAGATTTCTAAATGCATAGCTACTTCGTAACTTTTTCAGATACCAAACTCATATAAATAAAACTAAATAACTGCATAAAAAATATCATTTCTAGTTACCGAACACAACCCTCTTTCTTTTTTCAGACGTATTTGGAAACGATGTTTCCTGTCACCCCTACTTTGTCGTTTGAGATTCTTTCCATATGCAAAGTGTGAACAAAAACAGTCCGTTTTTTTTTCTTTAGTGTGGACTGACACAAGTTCACATACAACGATACTATCAATATTTGAACTATTTTATTTTTTTTTATTTTCGTGCAAAGCTACTCGAGAGCTATCTGTATTTGTCATCCTTAATTTTAAAGTGGTAGACAATAAGGAAGGCAGTGAACCAATACCAGCCATGGTTCAATAGGCGAGCACGTTTTACTACAATGCTACAAAATAGATCACATGAGTTCTGTTTAATACGGGAACTCAAACCTTGAATTTTAGAACTACAAGTCCATAGACTTACCACTCATTCACTGAGAAACTACTAGAAGAACACACTTACATATGTATGCTTATTTATAATGGTGTTTCTATTGCAACTTCGATAAGTATTCTTTTATTCAAGAGTGTCTTCAAATGTGCTTAAGACACATGGATACGTTAAAATTTAGTGAACTTCACCCAGGAGGAAAAAGTTTTTAGTTTTGACTGTATTTCTAGTTATCTTTACCTTAAATAATAAAAGTTATGGAAAAGGGTCACAATCCCCTTCCAAGGGCTTTAACTTCTATGAATATGTTAAAACAATGTCAACCTGCCAAATACAACTGATTTGCACTTGTTCACCTATTCCTGCTCGTTATTCCATGAGGCCTAACAGCTTGACAACCATTAGGCTTAACTCCAGGAAACATAATTTACAGAACAAACCTTTTAGCATTTCTTCTCGCTTCAGCGGATACAGAATACAATATTATTAGAATTTACATGAACTACCACACCTGTATACTGTTCCTGAACGTTCCATGAAAAAACTTTTCAATTATTAGGAGATAATTTATATAAAAACTCAGATTCCCGCTGACTTTCTCCCCAAAATAAATTTTCATCGTACAAACCAAATACAGTGGTACCTCGGTTCTCGAATGACTCCCTTTTCGAACATATTGTGTGAGAAAAAATGTCTCGGTTGTTGAACATAAACTCGGTTCCCGGACCAAGCTGTCGTGGCCCAAACCCCCGAAATAACCCGACTGATGACCCGAACAACCCTTCGACCATTTTCGGCCCACGCCAAGCTTGCCAAAAACATTTTACCCGCACCTGTCGCTCAGTCCACACCCCCGCTAAAATCTGCTGTGAACGTTCTCATTTTTCTTTTTGTTGTTTTTCTAAATATTCTGATTAAATCAGCCAACCTGGGGTCAAAGAAGAATAACGAAAGCAGCAAACCAAAAAGAAAAGTTGTTAGAGCCACGATAGAGGTGAAAAAAAAGATCTCATAGCGAAGTATGAGAGTGATGTTCACGTGTCTGACCTTGCTACACAGTTTGGTATGGCGAAGTCTACAGTCTGCATCATACTGAAAAATAAAGGTCATCAAAGGAGCTGATGTTGCAAAAGGAGTAACAGTGCTTACGAAACAAAGATCACAAACAATGGAAGAGGTAGAAAAACTGTTGTTGATTTGGGTAAACGAAAAACAGTTAGATGGTGATAGCATTTCTGAGACCATCATTTGTGAGAAAGCAAAGCAGTTGCATGCTGACCTCCTGAAAAACACCCCTGGAACGAGCGCTGATACAAGTGACGAGTTTAAGGCTAGAAGGGGGTGGTTTGAAAAATTTAGGAAGAGAAGTGGCATACATAGTGTGGTGAGACATGGGGAGGGTGCCAGGCAGAAACAAACCTCATTAGACAAGTTTTTAGCACTCCAGTTAGTCTCAAGCAGGTTGTAGCGGTGCAAAGAGACAAAAAAGAGAAAAAAAAACCAGAAGGAGAGTTACCTGACGTTTTTATGGAAGGTGACTCCCTTTCAAACAATAACCCTCCTACTCTCCACGTTCCTCACCACCTTTCACTTACGCCATCAGCTCTCCTTAGCACAGGTAAAGTACAGTTAAATTTTCATTTATTGTTTTTTTATTGTGTTTATAGTTTTTGTGGTTGACTTTATGCATGCAAGTATTATTATACAGGTATAAATAAGCAATATTTTTACTTGAAATGCTTTATAATGCGTCATTTTTGGAGGTCTGTAACGGATTAATTTAATTTACAGTATTTCTTATGGGGAAAATTGATTCGGTTTTCGAACAGCTTTCTGGAACGGATTAAGTTCGAGAACCGAGGTACCACTGTACAGTGAAGTATCTCGGGAAAATATTAAATTAACAAATTATATTATAGATGGCATGAGCTTCATGTTTATTGGAAATAAGAAATATATAAAAACATTATGGTTGATCTGACATATTTAAGTGACTGACATAAATTCTATGATCAAATCTTTATCAGTTCAAAGACACATTAGACCGTAATTCCAGTATTAACTTTATAAACCACTGAATGAATATTCCAGGAGTTCAAAACTCAAAGTTATTTTAAAATTCGTATAGTCATATTTTTAACTAAGTGATAAATTATTCACACGATTTACTACGATCTTGCACGTTCAAGCAGACATTACAATAACTTTATAAGTATTACTAACGCAAAGAATTATTTTAAAAAATCGCTAACAAGTCATAAGACAGCTGACCAGAGGGAAAGCGTGTTACAAATTTCAAAATTTCATGATTGCTTATTCCCGTAATAATGAAACAAGAAATTTGCTTTAAAATTTTTCAAGTAACTAAAAATAATGTTTTTCAATATCTAAAAACACTTATTGTCAGTCAACTTTCCGCTAATTACAAGGTTGTGGCTTCATTCAGGGTGTTTTCAAGAATCTGAACACCCCCACATGCTTATGACATATTTATGTCTCAAGGAGAGTGAATCTTTCAATCCACGAGTGGGCAATATATGAATAAAATGTTTACTGAATAATGCAAATTACATTTATTTATATAGGCTTAACACGAAGTTTAATCTCCATGGTGACTTTTATTTTAAAATTTCAAAACACAAATTTATTAAATAAGAATATTATAATTTGTTTTCCTAACACTTTAAATTGTTACCATAGTTTGGAAATAGTTGTATAACATTAATAATACTTTAAAATCAAATTTTTCTGTAAACCAAACTTGGCCTCTATTCGTTTAGTTTATCTTTATTCCATTGGTATACCATTTCATCCACTTCTGTTACAAATGTATATATTTAAATATACAACTTGCCTTTTGCACCAATCATCACCTCGGTATTTAACAGGTTTTAAGTGAATGCTAACCTAGGTCAAAAACAAATTTTTTTAATAAAAAGCATGGAAATAAAGAACCAGTTCTGTATTATAATGTGTAAATTAAAAAAAAAAAAAGACAAAGATACACTGTACAAATACAACTTGATTTCTAACACGGTGTTGTCTTGGTAATTAAACCACAAAGTTTATGGATACAATGTTCTTGCGGGTGCTGTCATCTTACATAAATTTAACAAACAAAGAAAAAATATTAAGTCGTTATCAGTATTTTTAAAACGTGTGATCTTAATGTGAAAAACAAAAAGTAACACAATGGTCTCATGTGACCATAAAAAACAGCCCTGAATTCTCCCTTCTAGTGGATTGTTTTAGTAAAAGACTGACATATACACGTCATTTTCAGACTGGCTAATGTCAGTTCAATAATTCTCTCTTTCTGACAAGCACATAACTTTTCTTATCAAAACGAATTTCATTGAGATTTATTTTTTTCATGTTTCAAAATGCTAGAATTTTAAATACCTGACTTTTAGTATGGCATCGTTTACCAATACAAAAATAAGAACTTTCATCAAAATAATTTTTATAAGCCTTTTATTTACAATAGAGGTAAAATTCGCATGTTTTGATTCCAAGCAACATGTCAAACGATACACGTATGCATATACTAAGAAATACAAAAACAAATTTAAAATTACTTGGTTCTGGTGTTTAAAAAAAAATCCTTCATTACAAACCTTAAGCAATAAAACACCGCCTGGAATTATACCCAGTAAGAATGTAACTAACATAATTTTATTTTGAAAAGTTGCAATAATCCTTCTCATTGAAAAATGAACATTTTTAAACAGGTTCACATTTCATTCATGAACAAAAATTTCTAATTCTGGTTATAAAATACTTATTCTATATAATTACGAGAGGAAAATGTTCTTTTTTATTAAGGCACCCAGACATAAACATTTCACCTCACAGGTTAAGTTTATGTTCTAATCTTGGTCTGCAACCCAAAAAATGAGGGTTGTATAAAACCCCCAAATTCTTTTCTGAATAATATTGTTGAATTAACATCTTCCTTAACTGGTAGTAAGAGATCTGTACAAGATCTCCAAGACCAATTTGTCCCTCAGAAGACTTTACACCCAGTCTTCATGCTGTTCAATCAGTCTACATGGCTTAGCTTTGGAGATATAGGACCCACTCTTCGTCTTTCCAGAAGTGTTGTCAATTGTGAAGAATTCTGACTATAGTAACGTCGTTCAATGACCTGTGATAAAAACAAATGTGGTAAAGAGCTTCTAAAAACCAAATTTCCCTCTACATGTAGAAACCAAAGCCCCTACCATATTTTACTGATTTTTAGACATAATGTATTTGTTTCCTAAAATCCATCAACTGTCTCAGGTGAGAAAGTAGACCATATTGACACTTTGCAATAAGAGAACAGCCTCTATAATAATCCATATTCTACTCATTTTTGTAACTTTTTTGAATAAAATATCACTCTACAAAGACAAACATTAAAATCTGTGCCAAAACTATACAAGTGTTTTACATAAGTTACAATTTGTATAACAAAAACAAATTATTAAGTATATTATCCACGAAAACAAAGCACATTTGTCTGTCGAAATATAGTTTGTTTTTCACGTATCTTTTAAATATATATCCATTACCAAACCCAAATTAAAAATAAGTGAAACAATTATTTCTGAACTGTCTTTTATCTAACATGTATCAAACCTGATTTGCAAAAAGAATAGTGGACTCTTCTGAACCAATGGAAATAAACATATGATGCAAAATATCTCTAGAGTAGGCAAAAAGTCATGTAACCCTACTGACCTGGTGTGACTTTTACACTGCAACTGTGATTATCCCATTATTTGTATTAAAATTTGAAGTTTGTGAGACTTTTTCTAAAAACTTATATGTTATCAAAATATGCAGTATCACTTATGTAATGTATTGATAAAAAAATTGCACATTAGTATATTTCTGTATAATGTATTGCTTTAAAAAATAAAATAAAAATATAAATAAAGGTAAATAAAATATAAACATAATAATACCATATTGGCCCAATTATTAGGCAACAACCATTTTCAGACACTACTGGAAAGAAAGAAATATTGAGTGTCATGATACCATTTTTTTGGATCTGTAAAATCAATACCATAACTGAATAGCCAGCAGGACAATTAGTTGCAAGAATTGATGATGACCTTGAGCAAACATCTGGTGCATGTTACACATGCTATCTGGACAATCAGAATTGTGACAAGCTAGAAAAGGAAGGAAGGGACCTGTGTTCGGCTATGATTATCAGATATTTTACAGCCTAATTATTAATCAATAAGTAACACCATTATAATCCTGTCAATATGGTAATTAGCAAAAGTGAGAGAATACCACCTCACAAATTAACAGAAGTATACATTAGCCCTGATGTTTATTAAAAGTATGTATAACAAAATAATAAAATGTTTTCTACTTTTTAAGTTAACAATACCCTCACCTTGTCAAAAAATCTACTCAGTTTAACAGCGTTTGTTGATCCAGGAGCTAAGGACTTTGTCTGATGACAATCCTGCAAAAAAGAATTATTGTAATGCCATTTCACAGTTATGATGCTTACAATCCTGCTGCTATGATGTATCTTTACTAATGCACTATTTTACACCTTTTGTAAACTGATTTATTCTGTTGAATAGGTGTTTTTATATAAGGATATATAATGTTGCCCATTAAAAAAAGTAAAAATAATTTAAACAGATTTTTAAATATCTGCTTTCACTGAGAAAATATACAATGATGTAGCACGAGTAAAAGTTTTAAAACTAAAAAAGTTTGAAATTAATTACTATAATAATGAAAAAAGTTATTGAAGATCCAGACAAACAGCAAATAAGCATCTTGTGTTTTACTTTCATAACAACAGTTTCTGACTGTTTTCTAAAGATCTATTTACACTGTAAGCTAAAATTTCTATAACAGTGGATGGATGTATGATTCAGATACTCTTGTAAGTAAGTACAATAAAGAACCCATTCGTTTTGAAAAGTTCACTTTAAACTATAATAAAAATCCTATAAAGTTAATGATTTATGAGAAATAAAACTTTTGCAAAGCATCATATCAAAGGATGAGAGCTCTGAGTAAATACTTTAAGGAAATTTGAGTAAAACATTTATGAAAGAAATATATAGTTCTGCATGCAAAATATGTGAAGCCTAAGCTTGAACAATATACATGGGAAATGTGATACTATGAGTTAACATACTATAAAAATATATGAGGAAAATATCAACATAATACTCAACTAAGATACTCAAAGTATCCAAAAAATATTTTAAAATTATAATAAGTAAATTAGTAAAGAAATGCTGAATATACACTACACAAGAAGATGATGTTCTTCTAAAAGTTATTTTTCACTACATTCTACTTTAACACTCCTACGAAAAGTGGGACCTAATAGGCCCTAGAGCAACTTGAAAGGTTATTAATATTAGGCTAATAATTTTGTATTTAAATGAAATTGCCATTTAAATCCATTAATGAATGGATTAACGAGATTCCCACTGTCCCTATCTACTATCTAGCGAAACCACAGCCAGGGGAACGGGCTTGGAGAAATCAGGACTAGAAACGTCTTTTCGTAGGAGTGTTAATAGTTTTTACCAATTCTAATTGTTAATATTCACTAAAGTGAGTTTTTAAGTTTAAAATAAATAACATTAAAAGTTCAAAAATACGATATTAAGAGTTAACAATATATGAGACATTACCCAACAAGTTAACACTATATTATGGAAGTATTAGCCAACAAGTTAACACTGCATAAGAGAAGTATTAGCCAACAAGTTAACACTGCATAAGAGAAGTATTAGCCAACAAGTTAACAGTGTATGAGGAAAGAATTAGCCAACAAGTTAACAGTGTATGAGGGAAGTATTAGCCAACGAGTTAACAGTGTATGAGGGAAGTATTAGCCAACGAGTTAACAGTGTATGAGGGAAGTATTAGCCAACGAGTTAACAGTGTATGAGGAAAGAATTAGCCAACAAGTTAACAGTGTATGAGGGAAGTATTAGCCAACGAGTTAACAGTGTATGAGGGAAGTATTAGCCAACGAGTTAACAGTGTATGAGTGAAGTATTAGCCAACGAGTTAACACTATATGAGGGAAGTGTCAGACTATCAGTTAACACTACATGAGGTAAGAATGAGCCTATGAATTAACATTACATGAGGGAAACATGAGCCTATGAGTTAACACTACAGGAGGGAAGAATGAGCCTATGGGTTAATAGCACATGAAGGAAGTACAAGCCTAAAAGTTAAGGACATATAAAACAAAAAAACATATTAATACACCTACAAGATAGAACTCATCAGCTCCACACTCTTCAGCAACAGACAATGATCGGTTTGGAGATAAACCCTGCTGAGCCAGATCTAGTTTGGTACCAATTATTAGTATTGGAATTTGGTTGTCTACAAACTCTTCAGGATCAAAGTCAAGACTAGAAGAAATGTAAAGTATCATAAACAACACAGAATACAAGAAATGTAAAGTATCATAAACAACACAGAATACAAGAAATGTAAAGTACTTTAAACAACACAGAACACAAGAAATATAATATATACACAGTGCAGAGCATAAGAAATGTGAAGCATTATAAACAGAGAATATAAAGTATTGTAACAACATAGATTACAAGAAATATGAAGCATTATAAACAACATAGATTACAAGAAATATAATATATACACAGTGCAGAGCATAAGAAATGTGAAGCATTATAAACAGAGAATATAAAGTATTGTAACAACATAGATTACAAGAAATATGAAGCATTATAAACAACATAGAACACAAGAAATGTAAAGTATTATAAACAAAATAGAATACAATAAATGTGATTCATTATAAACAACAGAGAATACAGTATTCTAAGAACAATCAAATAAAATGCAGTCTAAATAAAAACCATCATATAACACATATTCAAGTTATTTTTCTTTTCAGTTCTGTTTCTGCTCTCCTTATGTCTTCCTTTTTTATGTACTATACACTGTACATCTGTAAGATAATATACATTAGTGTACATAGAATGTAATAAACCAATTCTTAAATGATATGAAATACATTAATATCCAACATTTTCTCTCACATACGCATACCCATAACTGTAAATACATTAAAGATAAAAATTTAGTTTTACCATTTATCAGCTGCTTTACACAACACATATTTTTAAATAACTTCAGAATTATTGGATATTTGCTAAAATCTTTTCTACAAGACAACTGGAAATGGAAGCCTATTAAATACAGCTTCTTCTACAACAAAACAACAGAGAGATAATTGTAAACACACCAGCAGTCATTAACATAAAAAAAAAAGATTTGGTCTGGTTTGTTTATAATTTCATGCAAAGCTATAGGAAAGCTACCTGTGCTAGCCATCCTTAATTCAGCAATGACAGACTAGAAGGATGGCAGCTAGTCAACAACATCCACTGACAACTCTTGGGCTAGTCTTTTACCAATGAACAGTGAAATTAACTGTCACAGTATAACATCCCCATGCCTAAAAGTGTGAGCATGTTTGGTTATGGAAATGTGAATCCACAGATTGCATGCTGAGCTTACTAGCATCCAGGCCTTGCTAGACCTTCTGTTGTTTTAATAATCTTACTGTTCAGAGAATTTTGGTTAGCAAAGTTTAGGAAAAGTCTTGAACAAGCAAACAAAATTACATCAAAATGCATGGAAAAACTTGAAAAGTGAAAATATTTTACCTATTGTTTTTTTTTACATTTCCTTCTTTACACAAAAGTTCTGCTAGCCACTTCCTCAAATTCTGATGCGATTTTCTATTGGTTAGATCATGGATTAAAATAATACCTAGATAAAATAAAAATCACTAAATCAATAAAGTAAGCAATGATGAAGATCCATTAATGACAGTAAATTATTAATCCTTATACATGCATATACCATAAAAAAATCTATACAAATAAGCTTCAAAATGTATGTGTGCATGTGTGTGTATCCATTTCTTATACGTTTCCAGATTTCTGGGCCAATCAGCACTGGTACTGCAAACCCCACAGTTACAGAGCTTAAAAGAGGCACATACTGCATATGAAAAAATATCTTTAATTTTTCCCATAAGCAAGAAAATAGATTTGATATATATACAAGAAAATATATATATACACACACACACAAAACTTCACTAATAGCAGAAAATTCTCTGACACCGAGTCTATATATCCTGTTTTTTTATTTTGTTTATTTCCAAAATCTTTACAGCTGTTGTCTCTTTTACATCAAAATGTTTTTTTTTGTTTAAATTCTATAATGACCCGTTACTTTAAAAACAATACCAGCAGATCATGATTCTATATTTATACATCCTGCATGGGTGTCTGCAGGGTGTGGCACTAATACTAATTAAATATTTCCAAACCAGTTCAACAACCACATACATAAAAAGGCATTGAAAAATACAAAATTTTAAAATATGGTAAAATAAATTTTAGGTTAAAATACTTAATTTGTTTTCTTATTATAAAATTTTTCAAACCTATTTGTAAAGGAGGAATTTGTTCTAATAGAATGTTAAATTGAAGCTGTATGTATACAATATTTATATAATACAAAAGTATACAAACAATATCAAATTACTTATGAAACATTTACAATAAATGTTTGACAAACAAGACTAATTTTTCTCATGTGCAGACAATGTATGCCACCTTCTGAGTAAAATTGGATTTAGTCTCATAGAAATGTTATTTGAAAAGAAAAAACAAAAAAACAACCTAAAAGAGAAATAATTTCACTGCAGTATTATCAAAATGTTCTATACAACATACTAAAAATCAGACAAATGCTGTTAAATGTAAGATATGTAATATTATATCAAAGGTAATTAAACACCAAGTTCTAGGAAAATAATTATGCAGGTTATAAATATGACAAAAGTCAGAACATATACATTATCTCACCTACTTACATTTTAATATTCCTTTTCAAATATTACTAGCCGAGAGTTTGTGCACATTTATCCAATACCCCCCACCACATGTCATTGAATAAAGCAGACTGTAACACTATAAAGTGCATCTTGTCTGACAAAATACACCAGTATTACATTTGTATATACATTTGATCATGTGTAGTAGTTCTAAATCTTTATCAGCTTAGATTAAAGGAAGTGAACCATTTATATTTTAAAGAAGCACAGAATAAATTTTATCTGCACAACCATCAGCACAAAAAGCAAATGGTCACAGGTCAGTAATGCTGAACATACTTTGAATTCTTAAAGCAAAATATCCCAGTGGTTTAAAACTGAAACAAATAAACAGCAGTTAAATAACTTTTTATTTGTTTTCATTAAAAGTGTAGGAAAAATAAAAATTGCTTCTGCCAACACTGGTAGTACTTTTTTTCCATTTTTAAAAATCCCTGTTAAGAACTAATATTCTGTACTAAACCTTTTTAGTTCCAAAATGATATTTCATTACTCTCTCAGCCAAGGACCATATGACCATCAGAGTCGAGTTGAAGGATTTATGTACCTATGTTTCCTCTAACTTTTCAGTCCACATGCAGAACACATTTTTTTTCAGGTGTGCAGTACCAAGGAAATGTACAGATGTGCTGTACCAGTTTTTTGTTTGTTTGTTTGGTGGGGTGGAGTATTTTTATACCATTGACCCTATTGAATCATTAGGCTGGTTTGTAATGCTTACAACTACCAGCTGGTCATTTGGGATTTAAGCCTATTGCCACCGACACATTCAGACTCTTCACCATTACTGAGGATGTGTATAGCACTTGGTTGATTGTTGTACAGCTGTGCAGCTCAGATGGAATACTACTGTTTATCCCAAATATTTTCTGCTCCTCAAAAAAATACAAAAAACAGCACTCTTGCCTGTTTCAATTTTGTCCATATTTAATAGAAGGACTTGACTGATACATAAAAACACTGAAGACATGTGCTTACAAGTGTTCCTGTTTTGGATTATTTCTACCAGACTAACTAGTACTATACATAAATATTGGCACAAATACCTTGAAAACAGTTGTAAAATATTGCTCTGGTGTTTCTGTGATTGCTTGATCCACCAATATCCCATAATTCTACAAAGTAGATTTTCTGGGAGGGAGTACCTTCTTTGTACTCATGCAACTATAAAAAGAAGAAAATTATTAATTATCTTAAATCTTTTTTTTATACAAAACATGAAATACACTATCCTTATGTATGTTATAATACCAAGGATTTTTTTTCTTTTAATTTTTCATTGTCCAATGAGAGCCACAAACAAAAATGAAATTATAGTGAATTCTAATATGTTTCAGCTATAGGTTAGACTTTTAGAAAAATTTAATTGCTTTACCAATGTAGAGATAGTGATGTTGCTTATATCTTTTTAAATTAAAATACTACACAACTGGATAAACATGCTAAAACATAATGAAATGGTAAATAATGATTCAAAAGCATAATGATGCACCTTTTTTTTGGAGGGGGGTGAGGAACATACTACATGTTTCAATGGAACAATGAGCACATTTTTAAGCATAATTTGTAAAAAAAATTACTTAACACACACTACAAACCTTATACATATAAAAATTGGCACTAATGATCAAAAATATTCTTTAAGGTTTACTTTGATACCAATGAAGAGGGCACTACATATTTAATATTAATAGGCTTAAGTTTCTCACTTATCAAAGGTTACATTGTTAAATGCAAACAGGATAATTTTATATGAATGCCTGTATTTCCAACAATGTTATTAAATCCAGAACAAAGTATATATTTTTTTATAATCAAGTATTTTACTTATTTTATCTTAGACTAGAAAATCTTCTAAACCTAACAGTATCTTTTTAGTCAGTATAAACATATAGTTAGTGCTTTGCACTCCAAAAGGAAATAAAATACGTTGCCTAAACGTATATAATTAGTAAGTCATAATGCATAAGCAATAACTCAGTTTGCAATAATACACACTTGCACACACATCATCATAATAAAAATACACATCAAGAGAATTTTTTTCATATGTTTGAAAAAACACACTTATCCTGTCTCAAAAAAAAATGAAATTTTAGATTTTGCCAACCTTAGTATCAACAGAACAGCCTATAGTCCAAGATGGATTGTTGATGGATTGGCCATGACAGAGGAGATGGACAAATGCTGACTTACCTACCCCTACAACAGAAAAAAGAAAAAC
Organism: Tachypleus tridentatus; assembly: GCF_004210375.1. Classification (NCBI taxonomy): domain Eukaryota; kingdom Metazoa; phylum Arthropoda; class Merostomata; order Xiphosura; family Limulidae; genus Tachypleus; species Tachypleus tridentatus. The sequence goes on along the minus strand of NC_134831.1, from coordinate 195,637,062 downwards.
TATCAAATATAATCAGCAAAATAGGGCAAGAATAATTCTTAATGTTAAATAACTGTCATATTTTAAAAAATATATTTCATATTTATGTAAGTTAACCAATGAATGTTGAAAACTTGAGACAATTTTAACCATTTTATAGTAAGAAAAAATAAGCAATAGATATAATTACATTTTTATGGGCCATCATTTAATACATTATAAACTTTATTACTGCTTGACCTTACAGTTGTATTCATTGTGTTCTAAATCAATTGCTGGAATAGCTTAGGAATAACTACATCACATTAGTGACATCAAGCACTTGATAAAACAATTTTAAGATAGTGAAATGCCATGTGAATTTTCAACTCAATGATCACAAGGAAAAGTTGTCTCACAAAGGCAGGTCAAAATCTCTTGAAAAAAAGAAATTTGAGGGTATTTAAGTGAAGTGTTTAATACTATTAAGGGAGCCGGTTGTGTTGGTAAATGTTTTGTACATAATGATATGAATGACAGTACAAATGGATAAAAATATAAATTTTGGCAGGGCAGGAGTCTTCTTCAACTAAGGCAGTTCTATTTTTCACGACAAGTGGTGAAACATTGGAATGGAATTGCCTTCATATGTAGTTGATGCAATAACTTTAAGGGAGGGTTTTATAAATATTTGAATCACAAGAGATGAAATTAAATACATTATTATGTTTTAAATTTAGTTTAGTGGACAAGACAGCTTCAGTGGACAAATAGATCCATTATTGTTATTAACATTAACCTTTGATCAGAGTAAACTACATACTTATGAACAAAACTAAAAATCAATCTGGTAATGAGTATAACTAATTAAATACCTTTTTATATCCAAACTTATAAAGTTTAGAATGTATTGTTTCATCAGTATGGTACCTTCACTGTTAACAATTTTGGTTGTATTTCCAATAATATCTCGCATGGTTTAGCAAGCTTAAGAGATTTGGGTTTAAAGTTAAATATATATATATGTTAAACTCTTGTTATGCAGGTCACTCAAGTTGTTAGCACTGTGTATTCAAAGATTATTGGATGTGTGCTTTATGTTATGCAATTGCTGTAAATTTCTTTTTTCAATTAAGTACAGGAATTTTTAGAATAATATTTTATCAATATATTTATTTTTGTTATGAGCATGCTTTGTTTTTTACTTATGTAATTTAAAACCAAAAGTTTTTTGCTTATTAGAAGTTACACTGTCAAACTGCAAATAAAATGATCTTATATATATTAGGTCATCTCTTAAGTAATGTCCAATTTTAGGTTAAAAAAAATTGAATGGATTTCAAATGCTGTTAATGTTATTTAATCAATAATGTATGTTCCATTATTATTAATTACTTCCTGCTGATGATTCACAAACTTCTAAATGCCACTTCTATAAAATTCTTGGAGTTTGGAGGAAAAGAATGTAGAGAGGGTAGTTTGACATTTTCATATGTTCCAAGCTCCTTTCCATCAAGATAGTTCTGCAACCTTTGGAATAGATGATAATCAGATAAAACAAGGCCTGGGAAATAAGGAGGATGTGGAAGTTTTTTTTCAGTCTAGCTCTTCAATATATGCAGGTGTGATCCTCGCTGTATTTGGCTATGCATTATCCTGGTATAACACAACATCTTTACAATTGATCAAAGCAGGCCTCTCTTCTTTCAATACAACATTCAAGTGTTCTAGAAGTTGGGTTAGTTTCTTTTATTTGTCTGACTAGTTTTATACATGTCCTACTCATTTTAGTCATTAAAGCCTTCTACAGATAATGCACTTTCCATATTAAATTTTCGGATCACATCAACAATATTCCACCAAGTGCTTAACAAGACTTTCTTAGGATGGAAGTCCATTTTGGGCTGTGCTTTAGCCAGTTTACCTGCACTGAGCCATTATCTGCAGTGCTTAACATTTTTATAAAATATACATTTTTCATCTCCAGTCACTAACCTGTCTAAAAACATGAGTTACGTTCACGAGAGTGCAGAGAAATGCAAATGTCCATTTTTGCTCTAAGGTTGGCTTCTGTCAAATCATCGGGGACCCATTTTTCAAGTTTTGACACCTTTCCAAGCTGCTGCAGATGATGGTGAACCATTGAATGGGTTGAATTAAGCTTCTGTGCTTGTTCTTCAGTAAGTCATCATTAAACTCAACAGAACAAGAACATGGAGCACCACTTAAGCTCTGGTCACCGGATCTGAGCTTCTGAAACCACCTCTGACATTTTATTTCATTGAGACTCCACACCATAAACACCTTGGACGTTTCACATAGTTTGAGTTGTACTATTGCCTTGTTTAAACTCATAAAGCATTATATGCCTAATATGCTCCTCAGACACATCCATCTTCCTTTGGGTTTATTTGATTAATGATCTGAAAAACTGGAGTTGGGTTAGTTTCTTTTATTTGTCTATTTTTATACACGCCCTACTACATATTTTAGTCATTAAAGCCTTCTACAGATGATGCACTTTCTGTATTAAATTTTCGGACATTACTTATAATATGACCTGATATATATAAACATATATAACACACTATGAAGAATTTTACAAAAATGAACACATTTTGAAGCATATTTTATAAATTCTATATTTGTAAAACACAACACTATTATTCACAATATCGTGTAACATTTACTTAGAAACCACTGGAGAGGACGCTACTTGTTTAAAATTATTAGGATTTAGTTGACGTACTCCTTAGGTATTTAAAATAATATTCAAAGGATCACTGCGGGATTTATATTCCGAGTCTGTTTTGGAAATAAAGGCAACTTATTTAAAAATGAATGAAAAAGCAATTACACCCAACTCGAAGTGTAACGTTATGTTACTTATCAAACATTAGACTTACCTGAATCACCAACGACCATTACTTTCACTTTATTGATAGAAGCCATTTTGGATATCAAAAAGAAAATCTCTCTAATAGCGTTAAATAAATAGTTATTCAAAAATATAAAGTTCGAATATATTTCATACTTTAGCTTTGAATAACAATTTTTAATAAATAATACAAAAATAAAATTTATTCTTCTTAACTTATGTATAATATATTCAAAGTTAAACAAGTTAGGATAATTTATTTATGAATTTTTCTTTTCATCCCCCAAAATGGCCTGGCATGGCCAAGCGCATAAGGCGTGCGACTCGTAATCCGAGAGTCGCGGGTTCGAGCCCGCTTCGCGCTAAACATGCTCGCCCTCCCAGCCGTAGGGGCGTATAATGTGACGGTCAATCCCACTATTCGTTGGTAAAAGAGTAGCCCAAGAGTTGGCAGTGGGTGGTGATGACTATCTGCCTTCCCTCTAGTCTTACACTGCTAAATTAGGGACGGCTAGCACAGATAGCCCTCGAGTAGCTTTGTGCGAAATTCCCAAACAAACAAAAATCCCCCAAAATATGTAATTTACTTCAAATGCATTTCAGTGGTAATTAAAGCAGTTTCACTCGCAGACTGGGCAAAAGACCTACTCCATATCTTATTTTCTGTCGAATGGTCTCGATATTGCCATTGCTCGCCAGTAACTTGGATTTTGGACCAACCAGCAGACCACACTTTGAGAACCATTGGAGTTAACGACTTTATTCTAGACCTACAAAATAAACACTGTTGCTATGGAAATGAAATTGCAATTTATCGATATGAAAATGAGATTCTACTGTACACTGAAAAGTTAAAGCCAGTAGTTATCACTCTTCTGATAAAAGTTCTTACATATCCTCAGGTTACGCAATAATTAAGTGCAGGGACGATAGCTTTTGTTTGTTTATGAATTTCGCGCAAAGCTATATGAGGGTATTCTATGTTAGCCGTATCTAATTTAGCAGTGTAAGACTAGAAGGAAAGCAGCAAGTCATCACCACCCACCGCCAACTCTTAGAATACCCTTTTACCAACGAATAGTGGGATTGACCGAACATTATTAACGCCCCCACCGCTGAAAGGGCGAGCATGTTTGGTGTAATTGAGATTTGAACCCGCGATTCTCGGATTGCGAGTCGAGTGCCTTAACCACTTGGCCATACTGGGCCAGGGACCATAGCACTAAAAAATTAGTTTTTGATATCCGCAAAGAATACAGATAACCTAATATAGAGCTTTGTGCATTATAATACACAATTAAAGTGTATATACAACTGTAAAAAACCTTTAGCAATGTTGTGATTGCAGACTTAGACCAGTAATTTAAAAATAATTCCCGATCTCACACATAACTAAGTGATTGAAATTATTGAAAACATTTTACGACCTCAGTCATCCATTTGTTTATTTTGTTATTATGCCAAATAATTTGCAAATTGCACTTGTGAACCTGAAAACACAAGAAGGTATAAGCAGAAATGAAAAATAATTATGAAATCCTCCAAAATGCAATTCGCACACAGTGAAAGTGATAACCAATGCATTTTGAATACAAACTGCTTAGTTATCTAGGTGATCAAATAGTACACTTTTAATTAATAATATATTATAAAAGAGCTCTCAATTTTAAATGCTAACACAACTCTATTGCAACTACATTTGGTGCAAATAATTTATACTAACATATACTTTACTTTGTTTAATATAGTTTGTTGAAGACAAAATACGTATATTCCGAAACTTTCAATTACTCAATGCCTGTTCCTAATATATTATACAGGAATATAATACCTTTTCTTCCTCCTTAACATAGAATTTCTCAAAATATTTCCAAATCTATGCAGTTTTCGCATAACACGTAATCAAGAAAGTCGTTCAGTTGAATTTTTTTTTCCAGCTGCTTTGTTCCTATGTCATTCCATAGAGATATCTCTTTTCCACAGACTTGGCTGTTGATAAAGAATGTCGAGAGCCAGTGTCTAAAGCCTGAAGACTTAATATTTAGAGGTTTATTTTATGGTGCCTTAAAAGAAACACGAGTCGAGTTTGATTGCTTCTAGATGACAGCACATTACAAACTACAGCTCCTAAGTTATAGCTCATACTGGTTGGTTGTTTGGAGTTTGGGGCTCAAAGCAACTGTTAGTTCAAAATATAACTCGAGAAGAAAGTTTATTTTCAGTTAAGCTAAACAAAGCTATCTATGCTTTACCCACCATGGATATTGAAACTCAAATTTTTTTCCGTTGTAAGCTGAAAAAGTTACTGAGGAGTCTGAAATTACCTGCTATAAACAGATGAGTATATAACAATATACAGTCATGTGAAAAAGTTAGGGCACCCTATGAAAGCCTGTGTATTTTTGTAACATTCTTGAATATATAGATACTTAATCTCAATTTTAACAATACTGAGAGATTATAGGAATATAACTAAACAATTAAAACTAAAGAAAAGACTTTTCAAGATCTTCTGTAAATGTAATTCTACAAAAATGCATATTCTAACTGAGAAAAAAGTTAGGACACCCTACCCCCTAATAGCTAGTGTTACCCTCTTTGGCTGAAATAACTGCAGTGAGACACTTTTTGAAGCCATCTAACAGTCTGAAGAAAGTTTGCTCCACTCCTCAATGCAAAATTCTTTCAACTGTGAGATGTTTGAGGGGATTCTTGCATGTGCAGCCCGTTTCAAGTCACCTCACAGCATCTCAATGAGATTAAGATCTGGGCTTTGACTCGGCCATTCCAGGACTTTCCGTTTCTTAGTTTTCAGCCAGTCCTTGGTGGATTTACTGGTATGTTTCGGGTCAATGTCGTGTTGTAAGGTCAAGTTCCGCTTCAGCTTTAATTTTCTTACAGATGGACTCACATGTTCCTCAAGCACCTTCTGATACACAGTAGAATTCATGGTGGATTCTATGATTGTGAGCTGTCCAGGTCCTGCTTCAGCAAAGCAGCCCCAAACCATGACACTTCCACCTCCACGCTTCACAGTTGGTATGAGGTTCTTTTCCTGGAATGCTGTATTTGGTTTACGCCAAAGATGTCTTCTGTTCTAGTGTCCAAATAATTCAAATTTGGTCTCATCTGTCCAAAGAACATTAATCCAGAAGTCCTGATCTTTGTCTACATTCTCTCTGGCAAACTTCAGTCTGGCCTTGATGTTGTTCTTAGAGAGCAAAGGTTTCCTGCTTGCACACTTCCCATGCAAGTTAAACTTGTGCAGTCTCTTTCTGATTGTAGAGGTATGCACTTTCATATCAACAGTAGCCAGGGCGTGCTGTAGGTCCCGTGATGACATATTAGGGTGTTTTAGCATCTTGCGGTCTGCTCTCGGGGTGAATTTGCTTAGACGACCAAACCTGGGCATGTTGGCAGTTGTTTTGAAAGCCCTCCACTTGTTGACTATTTTCCGGACAGTGGAATGGCTGATTTCAAAATCTTTTGGGATCTTTTCAAATCCCTTACCAGACTCATAAGCCGCTACAATTTTCTTTCTGAGCGCCTCAGACAACTCTTTTGCTCTTACCATGGTGCTCACTCTCACTTTAACAGTCAGGAGCACACCAAACTAATTGTCTGAGGTTTAAATAGGACAAGCTTCATTCAAAATGCTGAGTAACGATCTTGTAATTATGTGCACCTTGTGCGATATACCTGTGTGTGAGTTGAGCCATTTGAAGTGGGAATAAATGTGGGGGTGTCCTAACTTTTTCCTCAGTTAGAATTTACATATTTGTATAATTACATTTACAGAAGTACTTGAAAAGTCTTTTTTCAGTTTGAATTGCTTAGTTATATTCCTATAATCTCTGAGTATTGTTAAAATTGAGATTAAATACCTATATATCCAAAAATGTTACAAAAATGCGCATGCTTTCATAGGGTGTCCTAACTTCTTCACATGACTGTATATGTAAAAACGGCTCGTTAGGGTTGAGAAAATTTCTTTACGTAGAGGAGCGAAAAACGTTTCGACCTTCTTCGGTCATCGTCAGGTTCACAAAGAAGAGAAGAGGTAACTGACTGGAAGCTGACCACATGTTTGAAAGAGGTTGTGTAACTGAAAGTAGGAATGTAGAGGGCGTGCTTAGATGACACAAGTTGATACACAAGCAATTAACATAACATTACATCCACCACTATACTGGTACAAATATGTAGATGACATGATTGCAGGATTCACATCTACAGAACACACACTTAATTTTTTAAGTTTTTTAATGAATTAGACAAAAGAAAACAATACTTCATCAACGTCAATTTCCTCCAAAAACCGTAGAAAACATTATACGCACACACCTAGACAGAAAGCAAAATCAACCAACAAAAGTAAATATATGAATCAAAAACTCACGAAACCATATATTCCCAACATCAGCAGAAAACTAACCAACATTTGGCAAAAACTAGTAACAAAATATGACATTCCAGTTAATACCAAATTTATTCAAAAACCAGGCACAAAACTGAGGTTTATACTATATAAAAACTACACTGACAAACACCACACCAACATCATTTATAAAATACAATGTGATAACTGCCACGACTTCTATATTGGAGCAACAAGTAGAAAAATGGAAACCATATTCAAAGAACATAAAAGGTCACCTTCAGCCGTTTTCGAACACTGCAAGTCAAATAAACACAACATAACCATAGAAAATACGAAATAAAGAAACAAACATAAACAAACACAAAATTAAAGAAGCCTTACTTATACAACTCAAGTCCAAAATAAACAAATACAAAGGAACTCCTTTATACATATATTAAAAATAACAAATATAATAATTTGGTTGTTTTTGTTTTTTTGAATTTCGCACAAAGCTAATCGAGGGCTATCGGTGTTTGCCTTCCCAAATTTTGCAGTGTAAGACTAGAGGGAAGGCAGCTAGTCATCACCACCCACCGCCAACTCTTGGGCTACTCTTTTACCAACGAATAGTGTGATTTACCATCACATTATAACGCCCCCACGACTGAAAGGGCGAGCATGATTGGCGCGACGGGGATGCGAACCCGCGACCATGGCGGGCCAATATAATAATTAAATAATATAAAATTATATTTTCAAACATCTAAGCACGCTCTCTACATTCCGACACTCAGTTAGACAACTCCTTTCAAGTATGTTGTCAGCTTCCGCACAGTTACCTCTTCCTTTCTTTGTGAACCTGACGAGGACCTAAAAAGGTCGAAACGTTGTTCGCTCCTCTACGTAAAAAGTTTTCTCAACCCAAACGAACCGTTTTTACATATATATTTTTCTCTACATCACTGAGTATATAACAATGTTGTATGCAATTGAAATTATATAAGTAAATATTTGTTTGCTGTCTTAGAAGTGAATATGAATATTACATAGACAAACAGCAAAAAAAGATTTGTATGGGCACAAAGGATTTGATCTGAGAGATAAAAGTTTGTGGCATCAAGTTAACTGATTACTGACCTAGAAGGCATTACTTATAAATACAATGAACCTGCTACTTCTAGTAAGTTTGGTTTGTTTTGAAATTCGCGCAAAGCTACTCTCGAGCTATCTGCGTTGGTCGTCCCTAATTTTGCAATATAAGACTACAGAGTAGGCAGCTAATCATCACCACCCACCGCCACCTCTTTCACTAACGAATAGTGGGTTTGACCGTAACATTATAACGTCCCCACGGCTGAAAGAGCGAATATGATTTGGTGTGACGAATATTCGGAGTCGCGAACCTCGGATAACGAGTCGAGTGCCTTAACCACCTGGCTTACTTTTGTTAAGACTGGTGCGAGAAAGTGTCGATTTTCACACTGAAATATTTGGTAAATAGTGCATATTCATAGTTTTTGTTTTATTTTAGAGCAAAGCCACTTTGGGATATCTGCTGTTCCACCACAGAGACTCTAGCCATGAATCTGAGAGTTTTAAGCACATACATTTACTCCTGTTCCATTGGGTAATGTTATAGACGATGAGAAATAAAGAAAGAAACCATTTCCACATCTGAAAATGTTTCTTGCTTCTAGTTTTTTTTTTTAATTTCGTGCAAATCTACACGAGGACTAACTGCGCTAGCCGTTCCTAATTTTGCAGTGTAAGACTACAGGTTAAACAGCTAATCACCACCAACCACCGAATAATGGGATTGACTGTCACATTATAATATCCCTATGGCTGAAAGGACAAGCATGTTTGATGTAACTGGGATTCGAAACAGCGACCCCCAGATTACGAGTCAAGTGCCTTAACCACCTGGCCATGCTGCGCCTTGTTTTCGTGCCCTTTTTTGATGAGATTATTGCAAGATATGTCAAATACGTAAAGTTTGAATACTCATGAATTGAAATTATCAGTAGTTAATTTCAGAGAAAGCAGCTTAGATCCGATAAAAATATAATTTACAGTAGCAAATGCTTTATTTGGTTGTGTTTGTTTGAATTTCTCGCAAAGCTACACGAGTGCTATCTGCGCTAGTCGTATCCAATTTCGCAGTGTAAGACTAGAGGAAAGGCAACTAGTTATCACCACCCATTACCAATTTTTGGGCTACTCTTTCACCAACGAATAGTGGAATTGACCGTACATTATATCGCCCTCATGGCTGAAAGGGCGACTATGTTTGGCGTGACGGGTATTCGAACCCACGACCCTCGGAATTCGAGTCGAGTGCCTTAACCACCTGGCCATGACAGGCCCGAGAGAGATGGAAATACATTTTGTTTAATTATAATGATAATTGCAAAGATGTGATATTTCAAATGAAATTTTTGTTACACATAACAAAATGGTTTCCAACCGTAAATGTTTAAACTATTGTTTTTATATGTATTTATCGTAATTTATTCCTTTTTCCAAAGTATAATGGATAATATAAAAAAAAATTCAAATTTGCCTAAAACAACTGTTTCATGTGACAGATTTTTTAACATTTCAAATTATGGTTACCAGTATATAATTTGGATATTTTTATTTAAAATCTAACATTTTTTTAGAACCTTTTCTTTTTGTACCAAAATTTATTTAACCATCACTAACTGTTTTAAAAAGACGTTCCAGAAGTGACCAAAAATTGATCTGTTTATAACATTCAATACAATAACTACATACCAAATTCAGTGTTAATTTTAATTTCTGTATTAGTGTTATTTTACTAAAAAATATTTCCACGACAATCCACAACTAAAAAAATTTGTTTGTAAATAATAAATTTTGATTCTCATTATCAATTTCAGAACCAAATTTTTACTTCTAATAAACTTGAAAACATCTCAATGAAAAGACTGTAAACCACACTTGGAGATTTGAAAACACAAAACTGAAAGTACCTTTTTTTTTTTACTGAAACTGTAAATGGAATTGGCATATTTCTTTATATGCATTTCATAAAAAAAAAACATTAATGTCTGGAGTCAAAAGTTACATTTCCGACATGAACAACTAACTAGACATTATTCTTCACATAAACAGTCTTGAAGCAAGCAAACATTACCTAAGTACTATCTGGATAGTAATGCGTTTCACATCAATAAATTATATTATAACTGAGATAACCATTGCTAACTGTTTTCTAGGTCTGGACATCAAAAAATAGTTTATAAATTTTTTTCCAAAATACTAAATTTTGAAGAAGGTTCACTAAACAAGATGAAGAGCAAAGTAACATAATAATGCATGAAACATATTTCTCCTCCTTACTTTGACATGCATCACAAACCATAGAATTAAACAAACTCAGTCATCAAGATGCAAATTAAAACATTTGGAACATAAACAATTACAGCTTTCATAATACATTTTTTATACAAAAGAATCTGTCATTAATCAAAATTAAAAAATGCTCATCTTTTCTTGGCTTCGCATTTATGTAATTTTCAGAAGTTTTTATATGCCCCACATTAAATTATTAATAATGTCTGTTTCTCACCAAGATAATACTTTTCTTGGCAAGTATTTATAACTTGTAACAGTAAGGTTGCTTGATATTTCACTTGAATCTTTCACAATACTTCAAAGTCATAAAGAAAACTTAATAGTTTATTGGCACTAATCTTGTGTTGTTTGATTAAAATAAAACAAGGAAGTCTACCAAAAAATACACTAAATTAGAACAGTCTCCTAATGATAAAATCTGAGCACATTCAAAAACAAGCAAAAAATTATAATGGATGTATGTACATATGGTAAAAAATGGAGAAAAGAGAAGGGAAAATAGCACTGAGAAATAAAAATGTATCAGTCTATTCACTTTTCAAGTCTGTTTATAAAAAATTACACGTTAAAGGTACTTGCATTATAATTAATGTTACCAGACCACCAAACAAACATGAAATTTCTTGATTTTGTGCATATAGTAAAAAGCAACAGGAAATTGTGAAAAAGATGTTATGTTTATTTCATCCTTAACACCAAAATACTGTAAAAAACATCTTCAAAATTATTTTGTTACTAAAGTACGTTTTTCAGCTCTGTGCTTTATCAGATAAGTGTTTTTTATACAATTATGAAATGTTCACTACAGAAGCGAATTATCTGATTCAAACACTCATGACAATCTCCTCGTGATGGTTACATAGAAATCAGAAAGATGACAGGATGAAGTATGATAAAAAGAATGTCAAACATTTCATCAGAAAATCATCTTTGTTCTGCTTTATGCTTAGGAGGTCTAAAACCACCCTTCATTTTTTTAGCTTTGGATCCCTGTTGAAAAGCTTTCCAGTTATTGACTCGATTTTCTCGGCTTTCCTGTAAAAAAAAATTAATTTCAGTCATTTCACCTTTCCTTGAAATATTTTGAACACTAGTTAATTTAAGTATTCTTAAGAAAAAAAAATTATTTTACATATTATGTCTCTTCTTTTTAGACTTATAAAACACTACACATTTTTAAGGCTCTTAAAATCCAGTATTTAAGTTACATTTGGACACTTAAGACATTATTGCTTTCATGAAATTGTGTGAAACAATGTCAAACAAGACTTTTCTTCAGTGAAAGAAAATCTTGCATATTATTATATTTTGTGTTAATGCTACAAGTTACTCACCCTTTAGTTCACTATCTTTATTAATAATTTGTGTCATTAAACTTAGCATCAAAAAGCATTACTCAATCAAATTTTGATATGTGATTCAATTTCTATTTTCAAAAGAAAATAAACTAATTCACAGTAATTACTGCTATGTACCACTTAACACTTGTTTGTTCCAAGTTGTCAATTAAAACATTCTTTCTACCCCTATTTAAACTCATGAGTTTTACTACAAATTAGTGTTATAGTATAGAAACTACTGAAACATAATCCAATGTTGAAGTTTCCAACTCTCTTGATTTAGAGGAACAAAAACCAGAAAGTCAAGTCCATGTGCCACACCCTCCTACCACATACAATCTTATAAATCATATCAACAATTCTCTCTAACATTACCTATATTAAAAAGGAAGACAATACTTTACTTTCATAAATTATATTCAATGCTAACTTGTCCTAATTAATTCTTCAGCATACAGAATCAAAGCTGCCATCTCCCACATTCTTCTTGGACATAATAAAGGGAATTATTTTAACATACTTAGTGTTTAGTTACAAAGTCAATCAAATTAGAGCCTGTACTCATTTTGCACATTATTTAATGTTCTACACTGGGCATGTGAAGTTGATAAAAAATTTAGTAAAATACTGACAATAACTGTACCAAAAATTAGGGTTAACTTTTATTTAAGACTTAAGAGTGTACAAAAGTACAAGGTCCACATGTAAAAATTCAGTTTCTTGTTTTATGTATATCGTTTTCTATTGCTGTAAGAATAAATATATGCAAAACTTATAAAGCAGCATGATAGGATGAAATACTAAATGCAGTTATTCAATACTGAGATATGAATGTTAAATACCCTAATGGCAAAACTAAATATATGATCTAAAAGGAATATTAACAACTACAACCTTACATATGAAAAACATAATTTAATCTGACTAAAATACACAGGTTTACAAGCAAATGCATTCTATGTGAAAATAAAGTAAATAAAATTTTCAGTTACGTCATTACAGTTCAATCACGTAAAATTTTATTGAATTATAACAAGAATAAATCCTTAATAGCTGTGGAACTTGATATTGTTTTATGTAGGATTAGAGTAAATTACTACAGAGACTACAAGTCTCTGTTTCCCTTTTTATTAGTTACATTTCTGTGCACCAGCAATACCAAGCATGAAATATATGTAGACCCTATTCAATTTTATTACTCATCAGGATCTCTACCAGTGTATCTTTAAACTGAAATTATTTTACACTGGATTAGAGAAAATTGATCTACGAGACCTTGGGCATGGACAAATACATCAATCAAATGGGTTTGACCTTCCAAATCCAAAACTGTAATTAGATCAAGAAATGACAGAGTTATGAGCTAAAAGTTTGTACTTGGAGAAAAACAACAACACTCAAGAGCCGATGTATGAGCCATTCATCTGTGGCTAAAACTTTATTTCAAAATAGTTTTTTTTTAAAATTTAATTGGAAAGGTTAATGCTATAAAGAACAAACAAGATCTGTTTAACTTCTCACACACACTGATAAATCTAAAAGCTACTTCTAAAAGTAATATGTATGTTGGACACTAAACTTCATAACCTCTTAAACATTTATGTTCCTAAAATTGTGGTTAATATTCAACCAACTTAAATATTAGCTCATTCATAGCAGTTTACTGATTGGCCAAAACCTCTTGTTTCAATATCTCAGAAATTAAGATTATAAACTACAATTGTGAACATATTATTCATATAATGTTGGAGTTTGTGAAAGAATCAATTAAATGTCTGTAATCTTATTGTATATAAAGTTAAAATCAAATATTTCCTTATTAAAATTATTTTATAAATACAAAAGAAATAAAACACTAACTTTTGTTCATGTAATCCACTGACACCAACAACAAGATTTTGTTTTCATTGCCTGACTTCCATTTTCAACTACTAATACGTAGACATTTTGCTACCCAAATACAAGCTAGTCTTTCAAACTCTGGGCCTACCAGCAAAAGCAAGTGGCTTTCACTAAAAGTTTTCAAATGCACTTTCCAAGAACTAATTAACCTGGGTTACCAACATTTCTAGACAGCAAACTTACAAGTTTATTAAAAATAATGCAAAACCATTATAACCAATTTCATAAAAGAAATGTACCTCAAAATTTTTCTGCCATTCCTTTTCTATTTTCTGCTTCTCTTCATCTTCAATCTCTTGTTCTCGTTTCCTTTTCCTGAATATAAATGATCAATGAATGAAAAGCACAATAGCATAATCTTCACAAATGGACAGAAATGAAACGGTCAAAGAAATATTACAAAGCAATTACTTCTGCCAGTTCTTTGTGTACAGAATGTAAATTTTATACTTGATTTCACACCAAAGTATGTTAGAATGTGCTACTAGATATGTAAAAGTTTTGTTTCTTTTATACCTTTGTACAAAGCTACTCAACGTCTATCTGTACTGCTATGTAATGATCTTAAATTCCCACAAGTTGGGAAGCGACCAGCAATTTCTCACATAGGTGGTCACCCCAGACAGCAACATATGTTCAGGAACAAAAATTTGAATCCTCTTACTGAGAGTTGAGAGAAAGGCTATCTGTAATTGCCATTCTTAATTTTGAAGTGATACATCAGAAAAAGCAGATAGTTAATACCAACCCACTGCCAAGTGGACTCACATTTCAGCTCTCCTACAACTGAAAGAGCAACATATTTGGGAATGGGGTTTGACATTATGACCCTTAATTTGTAAGTCAAGTACTCTAATGGCCAGTGTAATAGGAAGAATAAACTATTCTAATACCATTAAATTTTCTTTTAGAAATAGTTTCTCTCCTGAAAAATATTAGATAATTGTGAAAAAACTCAAATACCTATTTTTAAACAATCATTACTTTATACAAACAGAAAAGTAAAAAAAAGTTGTTCCTAGAAATTTACATATTAGAAAAGTGAGCATATTTTGCTGAATAAAGAATTACTCAAACATTAACTAATGAAATTAAAAATTCTAGATGTGCTTGGAATCACTAAAGGTTATTTAAACTGGTCTAAAAATAATACATGTGGGTATTAGAAAACAAACTTCAGCATAGCGTTGAAACAAACCTCATTTCCATGTCCTTCTCCTCCAACTGACGCCTCTTTCTCTCCATGTCCGCAAAAAGTTTCATTGTCATGACGTATATTGCGTGCTTGTACTATAATACAACACACATATGATGAATGAGCACAAAATACTTTTCTCTACAATATTACTGGTGAGATTACAAACTGTACTCCCAATATTATTAGTATAACTTGAACAAGACTCAATACAGATAAACGTGATTGTCCATAATGACAAGAAATGATCACAAGTGTCAAATATTACATATATTAAACACGTAAGCATATTTTAATGTGATTTTACATTAATCTTCTCATTACAGGTAAACCAGAGAGCACATGTTGTGACCTTTTAAGAAGTTGCATTCAAAATATAGTTAATATAATGGGAGCTATGCATTTGCTGAGTGATTTATAACTTGTGTAGCGGGATTACTAGTTAAGACACAATTCAAAGTGCAATAAAATTAAATAGATACAGACTTACACTGTTACAAGCCTTAAGTTTCTTAAAATAAACTGTAGTTTTCTGTTACAGTCTGCAATCATTCTTAAAAGAAAAAAAAGGGTAAATCTGATTTATTGTTAGAAGATCAGTTATGTTGGATGTCCCTGTATAAAGTTATGGCAGAGAAAATAACAAAGCATGAAATTTTACTAATAAAATGTTTGATACTTATTTAGATGTTTTTTGAAATTACACAGACAAATTTTTTTAGATAAAGTATTGGTAATCTTAACATGAAAATTACTTTGCCCTCAGAGCAGTCAACACTCTTGACTACAAATATTCATGGACAAATCTGTACTAAAAATACTTAACATTGCTCCCAAGCCTACTTTAAAGATACTTTCCAGGATCCCACTAATCATTTTACAATTACTTTATTTTAGGAAGGGTGTATATGTGCCCATTGTGTCCCAGCCAATAAGTGGCCCTTTAAAAAGAAAATACAGCACAACTCACCAGTGGGTCATGTAGGTCTTACTGGAAGACTATCATGACTCACCAGTGGGTTGTGTGGAAGCCAGCGTGTTAATTAAAAAAATCTAATTTTTTTATGTATGAAGACTTTGTAACGTTTATGGATAACTTGCCAAATTTTTTAAAGATACATTTACTGTTAAAAGTTATAGTATGAACACTCTGTTCATGTGTTGTTGTTTTTTTTATAAACAATCACTATTATTCCTTCAGCTATGACATGTGCAATGAAATTTTGCTTCAACATTTTTGTTAAAAATAAAAGACATAAATACATTGTAAAATGCCTGTTCAAATGAGTCTGAAAGGTCGGTTGTAGCAAGAAACTGCTATTTGAGAAAGAAAACTTGTATAAAGTGATCCAATCATATGGTTACTCCATTAGTTTCATCCAGCCACACAAGAGAAAATAACTTCAGAATCCACATATTCAGATAATTGCAGTTATACCTTTTATCCAAAAAGTAAACTATAAGTTTAAAAAAATAATTTTTGAAAAAGTTAAGTATCCAAGTCTATTTCAAATATTACAGGACATTAAGAAATTTTCTTTAAAAAAAACCTGCCACGTATAGATAAACTAATCAACACTACCTAAAAGACACTATATTCTTCTGAGTATACAGAAAAAACAGGTAGAACTATTAATCAACAAGTCAGAAAACATCAATAATGCTAGACATCTTTGTCTGTCAATACCAGGGATGTGTACCTCATCACAGTAGTTAGTGTGATACATATCTAGATATTTATGCTATGATTTAATGTTTATCTTGATACTGAAGTTTCACCAACAGTTTGTTATAAAGTTTAACAGTCTTTTCTGCAATTTATTATCTATATTACTAACAAAATATGTTAATATCTATCTATTTTGTTACTGTTAATTTATGTTACTTTGTATGTTATGTTTTTGATAAAAGAAATGAAAATAATATGTAGTATTCAATACTCATCTTCCTTTAATAAACTGTTAATTCTTTTTCCAAAATACTTTATTGGAAATTCTTATTTTTTTGTCTGTACAAGAGACTTGTAATGTTTACTGAAAGCTTGCCAAATTTTTGAAGATAAATAAATCATATTGTGCCAGATAAAACATCAATACAATAATATCCTGACTTCACAATACAATACTATCACTGTATTATAGTATCACAAGTTTAATAAAAACCAACCTTAGCTGAACACAATTATAGTACCCCATCATGTCACCAGTTGGAACCAATTATAAGTATTAGGCACAGAAAAATGTGAACATTTAAAGAAATCTTAGATTGTAACAAAATTTTGTCCCTTTTCCTATTATAAGACCATAAACATTACATGCACACAGTGTGAACTCCAAAAAGAAAAAGCCATATTCTCAAGCCTACTTTACAGCAGTTTTGTTTCCAACTTGTGAAGCTCACTGAACAATATGACCTGAATATTTGTGCTGGCAGCTCAAAATACCATCCAAAAAATATCTTAAATAGATACAGTACTTTAAAAATGTCTTTTGAGAACTATCCTTTGTCTAAAGAAAGTTTAACTTTGGAAATTCTTCAGACTATTCAATTTTCCTTTCTGACAAAACCAAAGGTATTAATTTTGTTATAGTTGTTGACTTCTTTATCCAAGAGAGAAGTTGAAACACTTACTTTAACTGGGTCATCTTCTTCTACTTTGGAGCCTTTTCCTTCTTTTTTCTGTTTCTTTCTCTTCTCCAATATCTAGGAAATATATGAATTGTTAATCATTTAACTATCTCCAACACATATCAGCAATATAGCAAACAGTTAAACCAAATGTTAATCCACAGTTAGTAATACATGCGAGATTAATGACAAAAACAATCAAAATAATAATATATTTACTCAAACAATGTTTTGATGTTAATCATGATTAAAAGACTCTACCAACCCCAATAAGTAATTCACAAATAAAACATGTAAGAGTTACCTCACGACTTGAAATAATGCAATAACACAAGGTGAGCTGAAAATATTTTGAAACAATAATAGTTACAAAGTATACATACATATTTGACACTGAACAATACAATTAAACAACTATTTTACAACAACAACAACAGTTACAGAGAACATGTGAAAGGTTTGTTTTGTTTTGAATTTCATGCAAAACTACATGAGGGGTATCTGCACTAGCTGTCTCTAATTTAGTAGTTCAAGGCTAGAGGGAAGGCATTGCCTACTCTTGGGCTACTCTTTTACCTATGATTCACCAAACATTATAATGACTCCACAGCTGAAAGAGAAAGTATGTTTGGTTGGATAGGAATTTGAACCCTCTCTGAACTCTCATAACATTATGGTCTGGTGTAAATTAAACAGAATAAAACATGTGAATAAAAATAAATATTACTTAACATTATCAGTGAAACCACACATAATAAACAGTCCTTTCTTCATGATTGTCAGTGGGGAGAGAGGAAAACACAGAAATCATACAGATAAAAAAATTTATTCTAGGGGTTGGAAGGTTGATTTAGTGTTTTATGGCACAAAGCAGCAAGGCTATCTAAGCCAAATGTCCAGTAAAAAGTTAAAAGTAAATTTAGTAAAATTCGTAAAAGGAAATTAAGGTAAAACAACACAAAGTTTAAAACAAAAAAAACATAAATAGCATAAGACCAACATTTACATCTAGTAAACTAGAGAAAAACTACAGTAATTCAAGTTGTAACGGACTTTCTGTAGTGTAACTGTAATTATTATAACTCGCCAGGAAGACTAACAGGCAAGTAGAAAACCCACTCTCAGTCACCTGAAGTTGACCTTTCCAGTCCTGGTTCCACATTATATGGCATCATGGCCATTTTCAGAAAGGAAAGTAATAAAAAGGTTTTAAAAGACATGGAACAAAATTATAATAATAACTCCCCAGGATGACTAATGGATAGTTCAAACAGCAGCGTTAGTCACCTGAAGTTGGCCTTTCCAGCACTGGTTTTGAGTTATTTAATGTTACAGCCAGTTTCAAATTTCAAATCAAACAAGATGAGTTGTGATTTTTAAAAGGGAGGCACATTAAAAAGGTGTAATGTATAAATTAAAAACTTAAATGGCATTAAAAAGATTAATGGCCTTTAAACTAAAAACGTTACCAAGGTGGACAGTGTCACCATCACCAATAACAGTCTTACATTATGAACAAACCTTGGGACACAACATGCTTAAAATAGTGATGTTGTTGAGAGCCGTAATAACGATGACAAGAAAGTAAAATGTGGCTCATTGTAACCTGAGTATTACACAGACAACACACTGGTGCATCAATTCCAGATTAAAGAAAACGATGAGTTAAAAAGCTGTGACCAATGCGTAGTCTAGTTAGAACAACTTCCTCTTTTTGATCCTTACAGAAGCAAGATGGCCAAAGTCCAATAAAGGTTTTATTTGGAAAAGCTTGTTTTCACATTGCTCATTCCAAGTTGACTGCAAACTGGCATGGAGCCAAGTCATGACTACAAGACCACAGTCCATTTATGGAACAGGCACAGTGGTGATTGCATCACAGCAGATAGATTTAGCTGCAATGTTGGCAAGCTCGTTCCTTCGAATAACAACGTTACCCGATATCCAGAAAAACTGGATAGAAGTAGATGTTAAAGAGTGATGGGCCAGTTGGTTTTGAATATCGGCAAGAACAAGGTGTGAACTAACGTAAAGCGATTCCAGGGCCAGTAGAGAACAATGGGAGTCAGTATAAATAGTGCAGTTTGAGTACTGCTTAGCTTCTATGTGATCCAGGGCAAGAGAAATGACATATAATTCAGTAGAGAACACAGAAGCTGAAGAGAGGATTCTGCACACAACCACTGAACCACAACAAACCATGGCAGAACACCCACAGTCACCTGATTTCGAACTACCTGTATAAATAGGAATGGAAGGATGGTTCAAAAGATGTTCAGCAAATAGCAGACAGTATTTCCAATCAGGAGTGTCTACTTTTTTCAGATGACTTAAAGATAGGTTACATTTGGGGACTGTAAGAAGCCATGGTGGGATGGGATGACCAGTGGATACAGCAATGTTATCCAAGGACAGACCCAATTCATCCAACTGCATCTGGATACGAAGGCCAAAAGAAGCAATGACAGACCGTCTGGTCTAAAAAAGCATGGTCCATTGAGGAAGGAAAACACAACCCCAGGCAGGATGCTTTGGTAAGGAATGAAGTTTCGAAGCATATAGTTAAGACAGTTGCAAATACAGAGGTGCAAAAAAAGGCTCATAAGACTCTATGTATAAGCTCTGAACTGGGGAAGTGCAGAAAGCCCCAGTGCAGAGCCAAAGTCCTTAATGATGAATGGTGTCCAGCATCTTTAAGGCCGATGGTCTGGCAGAGCCACAGACCAGTGACCCATAGTCGAGTTTCGATCAAATAAGAGCACAATATATTTTTAGCATACAACGTCAATCCGCTCCACAAGTGGTGGAAGAGAGGACACAGAAGATGTTCAGTGCTCTTGTACCTTTGACCTGTAGCTGCTTGATGTGTAGTATAAAGGTCAGCTTATGGTCAAAGATAAACCCCAAAAACTCAGGCAGCACAACTCCACCAATACAGAGTTCAGGATCAGGGTGAATATCCCGTTGCTGGCAAAAGTGCATGCAATGATTTTAGAGAGAGAGAGAGTAAAGCTGTTTGCTGTGGTCCACTTTAGTAAACAATTGAGGGCAGTCAGTAGCTGTCGCTCAATATACCTCATGTTCAACAACTCACACCAGATGTGAAAGTCACCGACATAGAGCTCATTTGCAACAGTGAGAGGGAGTTGTTCAGTGATGGCATTAATTTTCATACTGAAAAGTGTGACACTCAGAACACAGCCCTGAGGGACTCCAAGTTCCTCTAGAAAAAAACGGGAATGTGTCAAACTCATAAGAGCTCGAAATCTCCTGTCCATTAAAACAATTTTAATAAAAATGGTCAAATAGAACATAACCCATATATATGGAGGTGTTACAAAATGCCATACCCCGATGTTGTATCATAAGCTTTCTCAATGTCAAAGAATATTGATACAAGATGTTGTTTGATAAAAGCTTCTCTAATTGACGTTTCAAGTCAAATCAGGTGGTCCATGGTGGAGCACTGTCGTCGGTACCCACACTGGGTGGGCAAGAGAAGGTTGTTTGATTCGAGGAACCAAACAAGACAAGCATTAACCATCCTTTCTAAGGTCTTACAGAAACAGCTCGTTAAAGCAATTGGATGGTACTTTGAAAGAATCTTGGGATCCTTCCCAGGCCTGAAGAAAGGTAGGACAATAGCCTGGTGCCAGGCATCAGGAAAAACATTCTCCTGCCAGATCTGGTTAAAAACAATCAGAAGAATAGCAAGAGAAAAAGGATAGGTGGTGCAGCACCTCATAGTGTATATCATCAGGTCCAACCGATGTACTGCCAGACCTATGAAGGGCCAGTACGAGTTCCACCAGTGTAAAGGGATGATTATAGTCATAGAGACAATCAGCTCGAAAGGAAAGAGGTGATTGCTCTGCCCGAGTCTTGATGGATAAGAAGGTAGAAGAAGAAACAGAACTGCTAGATTCCTAGCAAAAGCTTTCATCTAGAGTATCGATGATGCTCTGGGTATCAGTTAATTCCTGGCCATCAAAGAGCAAGATCGAGAGGGGGACAGAGTTATATTGCCCACTGACCTTTAGAATCTTGTCCCACATGACTTTGGAATTGGTGGTAGAAGATATGCTGGTTGTGAACTTAATCCAAGATTCCGTCTGACTCTGATGTCTCACCCATCGAGTATGTTCATGGGCCCGCTGGAAAATGATGCAGATCGAGTGTGGGATGTCTACAGAAAGCATCCCAGGCTCGTTTTTGAGCCTTCCATGCCATGTGGCAGGCAGGATTCCACCATGGACAAAAATATAGTGGAAAACATGTCAAAGTTTCAGGAATACATTGAGCAGCTGCCTGTACAATACAGTCAGTTACTGCTGCCACACAGTCGTCTATTGATGGCTTACAGACAATGGCATGATCAAGTTCTGCGAAAGAGCTAATTTGCCTGATCCAGCTTCCACCGAGGCATGCAGTTCAGGTGCCATTGACCACGGCTAGTCTCTCTCAAAATTATAGGAAATTGGTTGCTGCCTCATGGGTTATTATCAACCCTCCATGAAAAATAGGAAAATAATGAAGGGGAGCAAACTGAGAGATCAATAGCAGTAAAAAACTGACTCGGTGCATGGAAATAAGTTGAAGAACCAGTATTGAAATAAGAAAGGTTGTGATGAGAGAGCATACACTCTACAGAGCGACCCCTCCTATCAATATCAGCACTTCCCCAGAGGGGATGATGTCCATTAAAGTCCCCCAAATGTCCCCCAGGATTAGAAAGGGAGAAGGCAACTGTTCAACGAGAGCATCAAGGTCTGATTGATCATATGTCTCTCCAGGTGCAGGTAGAGAGAACAAACAGTGATGGTATGACCCAAGGAAACAAGGATGGCTCCTCCAAGGGTGTATCGAGTGGCAAAGACAGGCTGGGCACATGCTGATCGATCAACACACCCCTCCATGAGCCTGCCATTTCTGTGTAAAGAAAACTGCTGAAAGGTGACTGTATCGACAGGATTCAGAAATATTTCTTGTAAAAAAAGACAAACAAGATGCTAGGAAGCAATCAGTGTTTTGATGTCATCCAGATTAGAATGTAAACCTCGACAGTTCCATTGTATCAGGGTGGCCATTTTTATTTACATGTAGGCGAATTGAATGGAGAACCCTTTTGTTTATAACCATGTCTTTTTTCCTTACTGTCCTTATTTGAGGGAGGTCTATCGACCTCCATGGATCCTGCCTTGGGTCGATTGGGCAGGTCTTTGGTGTTGGAAGGGGATTCCAGAGACTGAGAATGTGAACAAATGATTGTTTTGCATTTTGGGGTGAGAGAAGAAGATGTATCTGAGGAAATGCCTGTACCTGGAACCAAAGGATGTGGATCCTGGGGTTTGGTGGAATGTATATAAGGGACAGAAATAGGTGTTTAAGATGTCCAACCACTATTTTATTCTCAAAGTTTCCAATTTGGCTTATCCTACTTGAACACCATAAAATACATCCTTGAACTATGTTGATCATTGGATGAAACTGGTGGCTGAACAAAAAAATATTTTCAAAACAGTTTCATAATAATATTTTGTAAGCTTCACAAAAAGATACAAAAACTAAATCAACTGTCAAGTACTTTTTAATGTAGAATCTAAAAATTATTTAAAATGTTTACACTAAGTTTCATGCAATTTGGCTGGATATCCTCATTATGATGTAACAGACTGTTGATTGGTTTTAGTACTCCACAATACTTGTGGAGTTAATATTAACATTTGTTTAAAACATTGCTTAAATAAAAAAAATTCTTTTCTAATTCATCCTTGTGTCTTTATGAAAACCTTATGGTTCCATTCTTTTGCAAGTTCTCTATATAGTGAAACAATAACAAAAAGAAACCCTAAAAAAACACAGTATTGGAAAGAATTATGGAAGAAGTGATGTAAAAGTGTATGAAAGGTTAATATAAAGGGAATACCAGTCCTTTATCATGTGGGCATGAACTGTGGCACAGTACAGCCACATGAAGATAGTTTATACAACAAATTGTGGCGATCCAATCAATCAGAGAGCATCACACTATTTAACAGAGAAACCTATAAAACCACAAGCAGTCATGCCATGACTATTAGTAGTAATAATGCAATTCTAGTCATGATTCCCAGACTAAAATACTAAATATAAAAATCAACTTTTTTGAGTGGTGAAAGACAATCCAAAAAAAGTTACAACAAGCCTCCATGTTTCAGTATGCAGGACTACACAAAAGGTATGGGAATATGGCACTATTAGTTGTAGATGCAGACTACTATAATGCACCTATGGTTCCAAAGTATGAAGCAAAATGTTTTTCTAATGTCTGGCCTTGCTTGTCCAAGTTGTGAAATGAACCAGGCTGAGTTAGAGTATGCTTGTTTAAATAAATAAATCTATAATATATAATTTCTACATCAAGTAGGCAAACAAAAGATTAGTGACACTTTAATACAACTAACATGCGTAAATTAGCGAGTATTAAGTTTCTGATTTTCAGTTATCATAAAAAACATTTTCAAGAATTTACTGAAGTTCCAATGTTCAAATATGTTACATGTTATTTGCTTGAACTGTATGATACAAAAATGCTCAGTAAAAAATAAATGATCTGATGGTGTTTTTGATTAAAAGTTAATTATTTTACAATAAGCATTTGTCTGTTTATAGTAATGAGCAATGCCACACAGTGGGCTATTTGTGCTGTGTCCACTAATGGTACTGAAACCTGAATTTCAAGCATTACAAGTCTATATACGTACTACTGGGCCACTGGGGTGGGGGTTGAGAGGTGGGACTGCACAGAAGTGATAAACAAGAATTGCTTAGTACATTTTAATGTGCTCATTTCAGAGTAATGCTCCAACACCCAAGTAATAATGAGTGTAGTCTGGTAGTTTACTACAACAACCAGAACTAAGCATATAAATCAGGATTTTAATGCCTACACTGAACACTTTTAAGACCCTTATCCTACTAATAATTTTCTTCTAACTCATAAATTAAATTCAATATTCTTATGAAAATTTTGTAAAAAATATGGGCTGTACTAATTTATTTTATAACCACATCATAAATTTCATGAAATGCTGTATCTTCATATTAACTTTTTTTCTTTCAGCGTATTCAAATGAATTCTGTATGGTTTTAGTTTCGATTTCTCCAGAAAAATATTTTTTATTGCACAGGATGGTAAATCACCACTGAAACATCTATAGTAAAAACATACAGAACTGGTATTTTATTTCTGACAAGAAAATGACAATAAACAAATTTTGAGCTTTATAATCAAAATGCTTTAGCTCAAAAACACTACCAAGCTCCATTATTAATATTGAATGAAGCAGAAACTTAACAGCCAAAGGTTCATCTCCTGGCCAATCACAGACTTAACTTCTATGATAAAACTTTTAGTATGAGTCTGCTCTTACTAGCATAGCTTTAAAGCACAGAACAACTTGATTTAATCTGTCAAGCTTACCATTTGGTCAGTTCGACCTTTGGCTTCTTCAACAACATCCAATGCTCTCTTCCTTGACTGTTCATCTTCTAATGTTTTATATGCCTTGCTGATAACTGAGAATCAAAATACAAATATATTATCATTCAATAAATGAGAATTCCCCAAACTGAGAAATAAAATCACATCAAAAATCCTAAAGCTACTGCAGTAGATGAAGTCAAACTGACTTTGCTGTTATAAAAGTGCTTAACTGAATTAATCACATCCTTTCAAACTGAATTTTCAAAAATATCAACAAAAGGAAGATAAATATATATGAATATAGTCATAATTAGCATTAGTTTCCATGCCTTTGTTTTTTCTTTACTAAATATAAGAAATTTTAGTCATTACACTTGTGCTTTCCAGTGATCAATTAAGTCAAGGGAAACTTGAATCTGTATAATGCTTAACTTTAGCATCCAACATCCTTGCATAATTCACATAGTATGCTATATATTATAATTTCACTCATCCCCTTATCATTATTTAGAAATGAATATTTAAAAATAACACAATTAAAAGAGAACAATAATAAATAGTTTTCTGTTTGTTTTTTGAATTTCACATAAAGCTATGAAAGCTATCTGCACTAGCCTTTCTTAATTCAAAAATGACAAGGAAGGAAAGTGGGATAGACCATTACATTAGAATGCTCCTCCAGGTAAAAAGACAAGAATATTTGATGACAAAATTCAAACCTGCAACCTAACCAAAAAAATTAAAATGCTTTCTATCTGGAGAATAAAAGTTTCATATAACATTTCACAGCAAATAGATATCTACTTTCCCAGAATACCCATTGTATCTAAAGATATATGGTTTAAGAATGCAAGAGTATTACATATTTATTCACCAAAATAAATATTATAAATCTAAGTATACTTACTGTCAAAGGCTTTCTGGGCTCTATCTCTGTCTTCAACATTCTTATCTGGATGAACAAGGATAGATAACTAGAAGGAAAATTAGTAAACAGTGTCACTATACTTCAAAGAACTAATAAAACTGAAAAAAATGTGTCACTAGAAGATGTTCTTGTTTTACTAATTATTTCTCTATAATACATATTGCATAACTTCACATTTGAGATGCTACTAGTTTCATCCAGTTAAGTAAATTTTTTGTTAATTGCTGGATAATTTTTTTTATCTGTATAAGATTAAAATATTTTTATTGATGTTAAAAATAAGTCTATTAAGCTTTTATGAAGCATTAGCATTTCTAATGCTTAAAAACATTTAGGCATAGTATATAGCAGGGTTTGGAAACAGATTTTAGCTAGCTGACCAAATAAAATGAAAAATGTGATATAGTTTCAAGTGCACCATAAATTTATACAGTATTACTTCTTATTACTCCTTGTCTCTACTTATCCCCCCTAGTATTTATATAGAGCTTACCTTGTGTAACAGCGATCGTAATTCATCTCATAATCTACTTTTATTATCATAGTTTTGATTTGAAGAAAAAAAAACACAAAAAACATGCACACACACTTATCAGCATTGAAATCAACAAATCACATGTGAAAAATAGAATCCAGAACTGCATAAAAACTACAATTAGTGTCCTCCTCTCTGCACTCAGCAATACCCCCAGGAGTGTCAATTAAGTATAATATGGTACATATTCATCTAACTTGTATTAATTTTTGATTTAAAACCTTACATGACTACTTATAAATACTGTATTTCTTTATTTGATTAATCATTCAATATGCTAACAAAATTTCATTGTGTGTAATGTTTGACGAGTGAGTATATGGCATCTGTCAACTTTCTTTTTTAAAACAAATTCTTACTTTACAGATCTCTATAAGTACAGCTTTCAGTGTCAAATACATGGTATATGATGGTACCATGTAACCATAATACATATCTTCAATATCATACAGTTATATTGATTAGATAAATTCAGAAAGAGATTCAAAAAATATCTTGTATGACCTTGTGAACTGTAATTCCTGATTTTAAATCACCAAATAAATGGAGTTAGTTTGCTACATTGATTAAATGTGATAAATTTAAAAAGTTCAAAATTCAAGTAGCTTTACTTATGACATCAAATGTACTTCAGGGAAGAAGACACAGGGAAGCTGTTTAAATTGTCCCTAATTTTTTACAAGGTGTAAAAATACTGTTTTTATATTGTGATATGTTGTCATTTTAAACTTGTGTAACTATACATGTTCAGTGTATGTCACATTTGTAAAGCACACCTCTTACTAAAATTTCCATGTGCATACACATCAAATGTCAACTGCTCCCCACCCCATCTTCCAAATATGTTTCAAATAGTTTGTGTTTTTTCTGGAAAAAGTTCCATGCACAGTTACTGCTCTTACAGTTGGAAACTGTTTATGCCTTTTCAAAAAATATATTACCCACACATGGAATTTTCACTTGTGCTTTTAGTACCCTTTAGTACCATACAGTTTCCTTATACTTTAGCACAAAAATATTCAAAGGTACTTCAGGAAAGGTATTATTACACTTTCATATCTTACAGCAATAATTTTGAACAGTCTTCACCAATTCAAGAAACAAAAATATTCACAAACTTCCCACTATAAGTTTTACTTAGAGGTTTAATTTTTATAACCAATGATTTAAACAAACAGTATATAACTTTTAAAAACTTATTTTAGCAATCCTCAACAATACATTTGAGAAGTAAACTGTACTATATTTCACCTGCGCATTTAAATTTATCAAACGTCTTGTAATTTTCTAAGTATAAAATGTTTCTATTTAATTTATTTAAATATTTTTATTAAAGAACTGGTTAAAAGCTTCAAAATCTGTAGGTGACTCAAACAAAAAAACCAAAAGACACAGTGTACAGCATGCAAATATTATTTGAGATTACCACTAACAACAATGGTAAATGAGTACCAGGCCTAATCATAACTACCTGTACAACTTAAGGA
Source organism: Tachypleus tridentatus (assembly GCF_004210375.1). Classification (NCBI taxonomy): domain Eukaryota; kingdom Metazoa; phylum Arthropoda; class Merostomata; order Xiphosura; family Limulidae; genus Tachypleus; species Tachypleus tridentatus. The sequence continues at coordinate 195,609,002 of NC_134831.1, read as the reverse complement.
ATAAATAATAAAACTGAGCAGCAAGAAAGTGACTTCACATTAAAAACAAAACACTCCTTCCTTAATGGGACAGATGCTCTAGTTAAAAATAATTGTGCCATATATTCGTCCCAATATTCTGTAATGAGAAAATGAAAAAAAAAAAATTCAATCCATCTTCAATAAATAAAAATCTTCAGTTTGCATGCATTATTATATCTGTCTCATGCAAAATAACAATGTTGCTGGTATATTTTTGCACGTCTATATTTCAAGAGGTTCTTTTCTAGTAAAAGACTGCAAACAGTATTAAAATGTAATCATTTTGCATGTACAGTGACAACGATGAACACGAAACAGGTGAATATATGAGTAAATGTTTTGTACAAAGGTAGCTTTGTTTATACTTTGGAAGGGTAAATCAGTATCAACTTCTACATGTGGAAAGAAAAGATATAATTAGAGATGTAGATGCCTAAGATTTTGTGTACAAACATTCAAAATAATTTCAAAGCTAAACTGGCCACACATATAGTAGTATTGAGTTAGCAAGACACAAAAATGCCACAAAGTAACTGTCACTGTTGCAATCATTTGTAAATTATAACAGACCCCTTACCCCAATGTGCACAGGTGGGGGTCAAGGTTCATGCACTAAAGCCTTTTACAGGGTGCCATTCAACACAGTATCACAGATTTGACGTAAGGGTCAACAACAATTAATTTAATCCTATACTGCTTAGTTATTTGGTTGGTTGGTTGGTTTGGTGTTTTATAACGCAAAGCAACTAGGCAACCTGCACCAAACATCTGGTAAAAAGTTAAAATTAAAGTAGAATTATTAAAATTAATAAAAAGAATTTAAGGTAAAAAAAAAGTTTAATTTTTGAATTAAAAACATAAAGAGCATTACATCCAATTGTCATATCTGGTCTACAGCAGTAAGAGAAAAACTACAGCAATACAAGTTGTAAAAGACTTTCTGTATCATAACTGTAATTATCATAACTCACCAGGATGACTAACAGGTAAGTTCAAAACACAGCGTTAGTCACCTAAAGTTGGCCTTTCCAGTCCTTGTTTCGAGTTATTTGAGATTATGGCCATTTTTAGAAAATAGAGTAATACAAATTTTAATTGTTATAACTCACCAGAATAACTAAGGGGTAGTTCAAAATTCACTGTAAGACACTTAAAGTAAGCCTTTCCAGTCCTTGTTTTAAAATATTTAATGTTATGGCCATTTTATAATTTCAAATTGAACTAGATGTACTTTGATTCTTAAAAGGGAATCACATTGAAAAAGATCTAATTTATAAATTAAAAAACTTAAATAGCATTAAAAAGATTAATGGCCTTTAAAAAACTAAAAACATTTCTAAGGTGGACAGTGTCACCATCGCCAATAACACAACGTTATGGATAAACCTTGGGACAGAACATAATTAAAATTGTGCACTTGTTGAAAGTTGAAATGATGACAAGACAGTAAAATGTGGCTTCTTGTGACTTGAAGTCTCACATAAAAGAAAATGATGAGTTAAAAAACTGTGACCAATGCTTACTCTTGTTAGAACAATTTCCTCTTTCTGATCCTTACAGAAGTAAGATGGCCAAAAACCAGCAGCAGGTTTTATTTGGAGAAGCTTGTTTTCACGTTGCTCACTCCAAGTTCACTGCCAGCTGGCAATAGAGAACTAAGTGAGTCAGTAAAAATAGTACGTTTTGAGTACTGCTTAACTTCTATGTGATCCAGAACAAGAGAAATAGCATGCAGTTCAGCAGTGAACAGAGAAATCGTAGAGGGGATACTGCATGCAACCACCAAACCGTAACAAACCACAGCAGGAATGGAAGGATGGTTTGAAAGATGTTCAGCAAATAACAGACAGTATTTCCAATCGGAAGTGTCTGCTTTTCTCAGATGATTTAAAAATAGGTCACATTTGGCGATTGTAATAAGCCATGGAAGAATGGGCTGACCAGTGGATACATCAATATTACCCAAGGACAGATATAATTCATCCAACTATGCCTGGATATGAAGGCCAAAAGGAGCGATGGCAGATCATCTGTTCTGAAAAAGCATGGCCCACCGAGGAAGGAGAACACAACTCCAGGTGGGATGCTGTAGTAAGGATCAAAATTTCAAAGCATAGAGTAAAGCAAAGGTGTAGAGGAGGTTCATAAGACTCTATGTATAAGCTCTGAACTGAGGAAGTGTGGAAAGCCCCGGTGCAAAGCTGGAGTCCAGCATCTTCAAGGCACAGTGACCCATAATCAAGTTTCATTCGAATAAAAACAGGATATATTTATAACACAGAACAACTGATCTACTCCCAAAAGGTGATAGAGAGGACACAGAGAATATTCAGTACTCTTGTGCATTTGTCTCATAACTGTTTGATGTATGGTACAAAAGTCACCTTATGGTCAAAAAAAAGATCCAAGAACTCTGTCTCAGAGACCACAGGAAGCACAACTTCACTGATATGGAGTTCAGGATCAGGGTGAATACCCAGTAGGAAGCAAAAGACTCACATGAGATGTGAAAGTCGTCGACATAGAGCCCCTTTGCAACAGTAAGAGGGAGTTGTTCATTGCTGGCCTTAATTTTTATACTGAAACGTGTGACACTCAAACAACAGCCTTGAGGGACTCCAAGTTTCTGTAGAAAAGAGCAGAAAAGTGTCTAACCCACATGAACTTGGAATCTCCTGTCCATTAAAAAATGTTTAATAAAAATAGGCAAATGACCACGCAACCCATATAAATGGAGGCCTTGCAAAATACCATACCTCTACATAGTATTATAAGCCTTCTCAATGTCACCAAATATTGATACAAGATGTTGTCATTAGAAAAAGACTTCTCTGATTGACATTTCAAGTCGAACTGGGTGGTCCATGATGGAGTACTGTCAACAGAACCCACACTGGGTGGGCGAGAGGAGATTGTTTGAATCTAGGAACCAAACAAGATGAGCATTAACCATCCTCTCTAAGGTCATGCAGAGACAGCTTGTTAAAGCAGCTGGACGATAGTTTGAAGGAATCTTGAGATCCTTCATGGGCTTAGAGAAAGGTAGGACAATAGCTTGGTATCAGGCATCAAGAAAAAAAATTATCCTACCAGATCCAGTTAAAAACAATCAGAAGAACAGCAAGAGAAGCAGGAGATAGATGGTGCAGCATCTAGTAGTGTACATTATTAGGCCTGACCAATGAGGGGCCAGTTTGAGTTCCACCAGTGTAAAGGGGCAATTATAGTCATAGAGACAATCAGCTCAAAAGAAAAAAGGTGATTGCTCTGCCCGAGACTTGATGATTAAGGAGGTGGAGGATGATGCTCAAGTGCTAGATACCTGGCAAAAGCTTTAATCTAGAGTATTGATGATGTTCTGGGTATCAGCTACTTATTAACCATCAGAGTGCAAGATCAAGAAAGGGACAGAATTATATTGCCCACTGACCTTTTAAATCTTGTCCCATATGGCTTTGGAACTGGTGATAGAAGATATGCTGGTTGTGAACTTAATCTAAGACTCCTTTTGGCTTTGACATCTGGCCCACCGAGTATGTGCACAGGCCTGATAGAAAGCAATGCAGTTCAAGAGTGTGGGATACCTACTAAAAGTATCCCAAGCCTGTTTTTGAGCCTTCCATGCCATGTGGCAGGCAGGATTTTACCATGGACAAAAATATCATGGAAAACGTGTCGAGGTTTTAGGAATACATTGAGCAGCTGCCTGTATTATACAGTCAGTTACTGTTGCCACACAGTCATCTATTTATGGCCTACAGACAATGGCAACATCAAGTTCTGTGAGAACAGTGAAAAAGGGCCAGTTGGCTTGATCCAGCTGTCATTTCTGTACAAAGATAACTGCTGAAAGGTGACTATATCGGCAGGCTTCAGAAATGTTTCCTATAAGGAAAGACATACAAAATTGTAGGAAGCAATCAGTGCTTTGATGCCATCCAGTTTAGAACGTAAGCCTCTATAGTTCCATTGTATCAAGATGGCCATTTTTATTTATGTGTAAGTATATTGGGTGGAGAGCCCTTCTGTTTACGACCACATCTTTTTTTCTTTATTTGAGGGAGGTCTGTCAACCTCCATGGATCCTGCCCTGGGTCAATTGAGCAGGTCTTTGTTATTGGAAGAGGATTCCAGGAATTGAGGACATGAACTAATGATCATTTTGCATCTTAGGGCAGGAGAAGAAGATGTACCCGAGGAAATGCCCGTACCTTAAACCAAAGGAAGTTTCAGGAATGAATGTTAGGGACAGATGGGTGTTGACATTGATTCATCAAATTTTTTAACCATGGAGGTCAAAAAACTTTACATATGGTCTGAGTACAATTCTTTTAAAGGCACAGAGAAAGCTGTCTGCACTCCCACTGTAGTAGTGGAACAAAGTGCAGCAGCATACATCCAAGATGAAGTGGTGGACAGTGACTTGAGAGCCTTAGGGTAAGTAATGCTTTGAATCATCTTCAAACATTGCACCTCTTTTTCTTCCAACCCTTTAGGGCAAGTATGAAAGTAGGATAGGTGAGAGCCATCGCATATGGTGCAATGAGGGTCCGTTTCACACTAATAGGCAATGTGATCCTTGCCACTGCAACAAGCACACATCAAGGAACCACAACATGATCTCATTGAGTGACTGAACTGCTGACACTGGAAACATCTGAGAAGGTTTGAAACGTATGGCTATACCTTGCAATTAAGGTAATCTGCCTTGAGGGTGACAGGTGAGCATGATGATGTAAATGTTAAAATGAAGACATTGGTCGGCATAATAATTCCATCTTTGCAAGTGGAGATACGCCTCACTGCTAAACTCCTTAGGTGGAGAAACCAGAGAGAATCTCTGACTTGGGGATGTTCTTCAAATCCCTCTCAACAATAACTCCTTGTGAATAATTCAAAGTAGCATGAGGCATAACCTTAATAGGTATATCCCCAATTGCCTTTGAATGTTTGATGGGGATATTCCCACAAGTATATCACCAGAGCAAAGCTTTTTGACCAAATTTGGAGAGCCAGCAAATCCCTCTAGTCCCTTCTGAATAAAAAAGAGAGATATTTGCCCTAAAGGTTTGTCTACAAGAGAATATAGTACAAGAAAATGAGGTACAGGTGTTGAAGATTGCTGCTCAAAATCTTAAAAATGTGGTTGATTACCTATGGACTGTTTTTTCACTGTTTTATTTAAGTTTTAATTTGGAGGATCCATAATAAAAAAAAGAATTTTTTGGTGCCCACTGCACTACTCACCATGGAGTATTATGGGGAGATGCACTACAATGTCAAAGGACAATGCAGCAATTCCAGGGTTTTGTGAGCACTATACCCAAACACTAGCATCAGATACAATGTCCACAACACCTGTTGAGAACATCCAACGCTAGTACTTGGTTAACCCTAGTCCATGTGAATCAGCCGAATGGCCATAGAAATTAAAGACCAAAGTGATGTGTTAGGGTTGGCCCCTCAACCACCAGGATCCTCTCCTCCTCTTTATGGGTTACCACGCACGGCAAACATGTGGGTGGATGTTTAGATCCCAGAGGAGGTAAATCAAAAGAACAAAACCTTCCCTGAGAGGTCCCCTCCCTACATGCAGGAATCCACATTGTGGGGGTTTAGTTAGTATCAGTGTATGGTAGAGAAGAGAAAATACGATACAATATTACACTTACACTGAAAACAACTGTAGATATGTGTTTTAGAAGTTCTAAGGGTTATGCAAATAATATGATGGACAAAAGTACTTTCATTCTTCACATGAACATCACCTTATGTCCTAACTTGTCAGAGCCGAGGGCAGACTGATGTTGGCAAATCACGAACATCTTTAAACACACATTTGTAACACACCTGACCTTTTGCGTGCAACAGACTTGTACATTTGACTAAAAGCATGCTACATTTCATTTAAATACACTTACTAGATTTAGAATTACGGTCAACATTTCTTCTCCATTTTAGAGCTGGCCTAAAGCCATGTACATCTGGTTAAATACCAGATTTTCTGTTATGAATAAAAGTAGAGTTATAACTTTCTGTATTTCTACTTATTCATATAATTTAGATTAAGTTAAAGTGAAACAGAGTAAATCAGCAATTTGCAGTTATGGTTATACAGGCCTTTATATGTAGTGTGAGTTTCTATGACCAACTCGTATAGTCTTATCAATTTACACTATGCATGTAATGAGCTACACAAAATAGGGTGTATTTCATCTGGGGCTTAAAATCTATTAAAAGTTTTTAAATCTTATTAGACATCACAATCCAGCTTTTTCAAAATGACATTTTCCCCTCAGGTTAATGTGGTTAAAAGATCAATTATCATCCATACCCAGATAGTAAACAGGATCCAATGTTAAACCCTAACTTAACTAGCACAAGCAGATAAGAACAGTAAAACCCTTCTTGGATGGGGTGCTAGTCCATCACAGGTTAGCCCCCATCTAACAGCTGATACCCATCATACAGCTGGGTAGACTGGAACACTGAGGTAAAATGTCTCTCAGGAGGACAAAACAGCAAGACAAAAGCCAGCCTCAAAGCTATAATCATTTAATCATAAAGCCACATTGCCTCCAAGTTACTATGAGACCTCCATAAATAATATTCTGAATGATTATGAGCAGAATAATTGATTGAGAAACAAACAATGTTTAAAACAACTGTTTAACTAAAAAGTAATTAATTTCTAATGTACTGTTTGTATTTCATAAAACAAAGATGGGTCTGAAAATCAAGATACTGTACATTTTTGTGTTACCAAATACATTATAATGTATTTAAAGTAAAATGTCAAACTATATTTCTGGTTAACTAATAAAATTGCCAGCAGTAGTACTTTGTGTTTCTTTCAAAACTATGAAAATAAGATCAATCAGTACAAAACAACAACTAAGGTTTGTACAGTGAAGCCTGTCTACATTCATGTTTAATATTCAAATGAAAAGATATAGGAAGAGAAAAATAAAGTTAAAAAAAATGATGAAAGCTCTCTGTTGAAACAAGTGTTGAGGCAACAAAAGTTTTACTACAAGAGCATGAACTTACCTTTCTGTACTGTTTTTTTACATCATCTAAAGTAGCTTCTGGTTCCACTTGCAGAACCTGAAACACCAACTTAAATTTTGAATATTCAACTAACAAAATCAACAGAGCAACATTTAAAAAAATTATTTTTCATTGATAAACCTTGTATCTCAAAACCCATACAATATAACTTTTTAGAAATATAATCACTCATCCACCTCTAAGTCCGGCAACCTTATACTAGTGCCCCATAAAAACGATACCTGTTGGTTAAAAAAAGGTATGAATATTTATGTACTTAATTTGTATATTAATATAATTACGTTTCAGAAGTTATCTCATCTCTGAATTATCTCTCTCATCACCAGTTTGTAAAAAAATTTATATTTACTAAATCAAGAGAAAGAGCTACCATGAAAGATACTGGACTGAATCTGAATGTCAATCAATATATCTGGTCAGTTTTAGACTATTAATAAATTGTTGATGGCTCTTAATAAAGACTAATTTAAATTATTTACATATGTACGTGTGTGTGTGTGTATTTTTATGATTTAACTACATTTTCTAGATTTGTTTTTATATTTTATTTAATTTCTTCATGTTGTTTAGCTAACAACTTTGCATGAAGTAAAAATGCTTGAACTAGGGTTAACTGTCGTAAATTACCTTTCGCTAATTTCTATGACAATTATCTCCATACATACTGTAACCTAGACCAACAGTTATCAATAATAATGTTACAGCTAATAGGTAAAACCTTTGATAATTCACATTAAACCCTGTTTGAAATAAATATTTCTTTCTTCGACATGCTAACTGGATGTACAGCAAGAGCTGGGCAACTGACTTGTTTAATTGATATAAATGAAAAGTTTCTAATTAACTAAAATTCTCATGAAACTGATTAATGTCACAAAAATAATCAAGTAATCAAAATTAATGTTTCCAATTATTAATATTTTAAATTATCCCACCTATCCAAATATTCAGAACATTACCATTATAATTTATCATTATTTTTAATTAATGCAAGTTGGTTTAGCTATGAGCTAAAATGACCAGGTAAGGAAGGAGAGGGTGGGTGTGATTTAATTGTACAGTTCCTAGCGCCACAAAAAATGCTTGCCCTTTTAGCTACAAGAGAGTTGTATGTTTCTTTACAAGATACAGGGAAACTAACGTTTATCTTTCATTGTCCCTAATTTTTATAAGGTATAAAAATAATGTTTTTATATTGTGATATGTTGTCATTTAAAATTTGTGTAACTATACATGTCCAGTGTATGTCATATTTGTAAGTCACACCTCTAAATTCTGTCAGTTTGTATCCTAGTGTAATGGTACATACCAAAACCCTCTGTTCACAAGGTAGGCATTCACAAAACAAAATATATAATAAGTAGAAGTATAAAGAATCAACACATTTCCTGATTGAAAATAATAAAGTTTCAGCTCATTTCATACTATTGTTGTGTACATATAATGGCTGATCCTGTTCTCTTCTACTTCTAAAAAGTGGCACATACTGTTAAGTTTATTTCTCTTTGTGAAGACACACCTAAAACCTAAAATTTCCATGTGCATACATATCAAAGGCCAACTGCTTCCCCCCACCCTCCAATTATGTCTCAAATAGTTTTGTTTTTGGAAAAAGCTCCATGCATAGCTATAACTTATAGTTGAAACTGTTCATGCCTTTTCAGAAAATATATTACCCACACATGAAATTTTCACTTGCATCTTTAGTACCATACAGTTCCCTTATATTTTGTGACAAACCTCGCTTACAAAAATAAAGTATCACTGCATAAAATGTAATCATGGAAAAATGCAATTACAAGAACAATAAATAAGTAAAAGATATGTATAAACAGTTACAAAAGACAAAATATACATTTGCACCTTTTAGAGTAACTTCAATTTTCCTGTGACAACAGGACTATACATCCTCATCAACCTTACCTGTAGTTACCAGCGTCGTTTTCTCAAGTTTACTTCCGAGGCAAGTGGCTAGAGGCGCCACTTCAATGCACAAGGGTGGCCACGTCCTCCGTATCCCTATGTTTAAAGAGACATTCCTATTTCTACGCATCTTTCTGGGCCTTTTGAAATAACTATAGTGTACACGTACATGTAGAACAGAGGACTGAACACAGTGTTGGTATTTGAATCACTGTGTCATCATTGTTTCTGACCCCAATTACGTCTAGTCGCATTGGGCTAAATTCCACAACTGTCTATATTGTACACAGTTTATACCAAACATATACTTTACTTTGTACTACTTAAGAAGATAAATAGCTATAACGTTAAACATACACACATTCTTTCAACTATTTCTTCCAATTTTCACTCTTAACATGTAATTTGTTATTGTAATTAATAAAATGTAGTTGGTTTCTAGCATCTGCACATTTCATCCCATACTGATGAATATGAGTATCACAAAGCACAAAATAACCATTTATAGGGTTACGGCAAACAACTAAATTCTGTAATGATATTAAAATCTACTTATTTGAAGGTTTTTGTTAACATTTACAAAACAAAAGCAATGTACTGTTTCTTTATAACAAAAGTAATGTACTGTTTCTTTATAACAAAAGCAATGTACTGTTTCTTTATAACAAAAGTAATGTACTGTTTCTTTATAACAAAAGTAATGTACTGTTTCTTTATAACAAAAGTATAACAAAAGTAATGTACTGTTTCTTTATAACAAAAGTAATGTACTGTTTCTTTATAACAAAAGTAATGTACTGTTTCTTTATAACAAAAGTAATGTACTGTTTCTTTATAACAAAAGTAATGTACTGTTTCTTTATAACAAAAGTAATGTACTGTTTCTTTATAACAAAAGTAATGTACTGTTTCTTTATAACAAAAGTAATGTACTGTTTCTTTATAACAAAAGCAATGTACTGTTTCTTTATAACAAAAGCAATGTACTGTTTCTTTATAACAAAAGCAATGTACTGTTTCTTTATAACAAAAGTAATGTACTGTTTCTTTATAACAAAAGTAATGTACTGTTTCTTTATAACAAAGTAATGTAATGTACTGTTTCTTTATAACAAAAGTAATGTACTGTTTCTTTATAACAAAAGTAATGTACTGTTTCTTTATAACAAAAGTAATGTACTGTTTCTTTATAACAAAAGTAATGTACTGTTTCTTTATAACAAAAGTAATGTACTGTTTCTTTATCACAATTTAAAAATAAAATATTGTCTTTTCTCATTTCCTCAAATGCTAATCATGTTTCACAAAAACTGTTTATATCATAACAAATATAAAACATCAAACCACATAATAAGCAAACAGGAGAAATAATTAGTCTGTGAAACAGTTAAAATAATTTCACTTGTAATTATAATAGTTCTAAGAAGCTTCAAAAGTTATTTTAACAATTTCCACCCATCTATGATTGAACCAAGATCATTAGAAAACTTGACTGTACAGTGTATAACAAAACCTGAGTAATTATATATTTTTACTCTTTAACACTTACTAAATAGATGAAATTGTTTACTGGAATGATATGAAAAGATAGGTAGAATCCAAAAAAACAAATGGAATTTAACTAGTCATAATATAGATATTTATTCTGAATCATGTTAATATTTGTTACATACATGCATAAGCATGTGAACTTGTTAGTTAGATGTTTAGATAAAAAAAAGGTATCTATTTTGTGTATGATGGAATCAAATCAGTTACCAAATCATTTAAAGCTTGTAAGACAAGGAGAGCATGTAACAAATATAATTATACTGTGACAAAGGACTTCAAAAATACTAGAATGTAATGTAAATTAATAAGCATATTTCATTTAAAATTCACACCTATTTCTTGTGAAAATAGCGTGTTATTTTTGTGTAAACATTTGAAAGAAACAAAATGTTTATTGAGTATATCAATCTGCAAGATAAAAATTTGGACATATTTATGACACTGATTTAATCATAATCACAATTTATTTTATTTAAAACATACACAAAATCTTTTACATAACTCTACCTCAAATGGGTTAAGGTTGAAATAAGTTGAGCCAGGACGGAGTAGTCGATCAATTTGTTGTTTAGGGGTGAGGACAGAATCTCTCTTCTCTATCTCTTTTACCTTAAAAAACAAAACAAAACCATTTAAACCAGATGTTTACCTAGTGATATTGATGGTTCAAAACGTATTGACTGATTCTTATGTTTTGTTGAATAAACACCAAATAGACCTTTGATTAATTACAGGCATTTATAAATTGTCAAGTTTTTATACTTCTCAACAGAATGACAAACAGTTTCATAGGAATGTGAAGGTCAACATACAGTAGAGCTTCTTAAGTCTTACCAGAAAGCTCAATTACAAATAAAAGTACAAATCAAGCATTAAATTAATCAAATCTATATACTGACCATAGACGCAAACTTCTACTAGCTAACATCAAATGCGACAAATAATGGTTCAGATTTTTGGCTCACACTGACTACGAGTTTTTTGTATGGATTAAAGAGCAATTTTGAAAGTATTTCTTTTGTAACTGTAAAAAAATACAAACAACATTTTATGGATACCATGAAATATCACACAGAGGAAGTCATTATGTGATAGAACTCAATGGAAGAATTTTCCAAAGCTTTGATTTTAAATCAAATAGGTGACATGGATTATGCATCTTGTTTTCCCAATATGTGTTCATCAATCAGAAAATATTCTAACAAATAACATACTAATGAAACTATACATATCAACAATTTACAAAAAAAAGAAGATAAAATTACAAACTTAACTGCACTTTAAAACCAAGTTTGTTTTTTTAAGGTTTCACAACATATCAGTAGGAACACATCTGAAATTCTATTTAATAGATGTCACTTATTTGTGCAAAAAAAATTTATTTCACACAGAAGTAAATAGAAACCTTAACATACAGATATCAAAGTGCCATTTGATATTTAAAGAATGGTGTAAAAATCCACTTAGCCCAATGCTCAAAATTACAGAATATTGAGTTTGGGCTACTGTAAAAATTCAGACATACTAACCTGGGGTTAATGTGGTTCTACTTACATAGGACATGTGCATAAAACACAAGTTTATATTTAATTATTAGAATTTACTAAAATCCTAATTTACCACAAACTTAAACACAAATATATGACTTAATAAACACCTTGTAAATTAAGAATGTGATATTATTTAGTTTCATACTTATAACACTTTCTAATCTGTATAATTCTTTTTCACTGGAATTAAAATGATAGCATCTTCCCTTGATAGAAAAAAGTTCAAGTAGTTTTGAAGGGCACTCCATAATGAATGGGTAAAATAGTGAAAGTAAAATAAAATTTTTAAACCAGCCTCTTGTATCTTACAAAAACCATCAAGTCCCCCTCTTAGAATCCTATATGATGCTGATCTCCAATATTGCTAATAGCAACTAACTCTAAAAAATAAAACATATTAGCTAGAGCCTAGTCTATCATTTCCAATCTTTAACATGTGTCTCTTCCTCCTACTGTTTTCAAAACAGCACAAAACAGAGGTGGTTACCTCATCCATCACCAAGATGATCTTTTAAACTTAATAATCTTAGAAAGTTACCCCAAGAGAAAATAAGTCGGAGATCTTAATCTATTATGTAAAACAGCCCATCCATCACCAAATTTATCCAGTCATCTTTTCTTTCAGTAAATTAGCACACTTAACCCTTCCATTATGGATTGGGTGAAATCCAATTCCAATATTTTGGAAATGCTTACATACATCTACATTTGTCTTTGGCATTCAAATAAACAATTGAAAAATCAGAATGTTCCCCATGTGATTTTTATAGCCACTAGAAGATTTTTCTTTGTCTTAAACCTAAGAGGGAAGAGTAAATGAAAATATTGTCTGAAATATGAAAAAAAAGGTTTTCACCCAAATACAGTTTGGCTAGTAAGCCTGATAAATTAGTGGGATCCTGTGCTACTGATAAAGTAAATTATAAAATTTTGCCACTTGAAAACAAGTACATAAAACCTAAAAAAAAAAAAAAAGTTTTACATCCTCTATAGGTAAAATGTAACAAGGCTTACCATATTCAGGCAAGTTAGCAAATGAGTACATGGTAAGTAGAAATAAAATCAATTTTCTATATTTCTTTCTGTAATGCTCGATGTTTTAAAAAAACAGCAGAAAAATATTTTGTAAATGGTAAAAATGTGTACATATGTAATGTATTATAACTGAAATGTGATTATATTTTATAAAATACTGTTTCACTAGAAAAAAACCAAAGATAAGTGACTTTGTAAAGGCCAGTTTTATACTAATGGATATAACATAACTGCATGTGTGCCATGTTATTCAACTCATGTAATGTTAGTTAAAAAAGTTAACCAAAAGGTTAATAAAATAAAAATTATAAATATACATGTATAGTATTATGAGAACTAAGTTATTTACTAAACGTTTATGGTTTCTTGTTATAATTTTTGTTGTAATTCTAGAACAAAAAGGCATAATTTATATCTATTTCCTAATTTTTCATGTTCATTATGAGGTCAACCAAACCCATACAAAGATACTATACTGAAAATAACACAAAATAAAAATTTTTATTTAAAAAAAGTTTAACAACTAATTGGAGGCTATAAAGATTTTGTATGTGAAATTTGACAATTTGCTGATACGTAAAATAATTTTAATGTTAAAATCAAATTTACTCTGCATGTTAGATAGTCAACATTCAAAATTTAAAAAATACATTAAAAATCTTACAACTTAATAAAAAAGATTTGAGTACTAAAACCTTGTAATGTTTACTATTAACCCACAAAATTTTGTGAAGGTACACATAATATTAATATCAACCATAGGAAGACCTAGAAATTATGTGGAATGGTTCAGAATAAGGCCATTATTGTCAAAGTTTATTAAATATACACTATATATAAACAAGTGTTACAGTGGGTTAATTTGGAAATTTCTGTCAAGTAAATGTTCACTAACATTCTCAACTAGCATATAAATTACTTGGTATTTGGAAAAAGTAACTAGCATGATATAATACCTTAATATATATAGAAATATTACAAAGAAATTTAAAGTGCTTAAATTTACATTTGTAAAAATGTGGAATAAACACCTCATGATTCATTTTTTAAATGGCTAACTTCACAAAAAAGCGAGACAGAGTAAGCAAGATGTGACTTGAGATTTGTTTTCTATCTGCCCCATTTACATAAACCTTCATACATCTGTTATGCAATAAATGTACTGTTTTTCTAACACTACCAGGTTTATCAACACTTGATGTAAATCATTTATTGCACCTTAACTTAAAAAGGGGAAACAAATGTTAACAAAACGTACAATTTTTCTTAGCATTTGATCAAACTATTTGAAAAAGAAATGCATCCTTTCAGATTTTGAGGAATGCCTGTGAGATTGTTTTTGATCTTAAAATATATTAAGGATGAACAGTTACATTTGGTTGGTGAAAAAGGATTGTGTTAAAATTGTTATAATTCTACATCTTTTATGTTTCTAAAGTGAAACAATAAGCAGCTGTGTGGAAGAGGCACATTAGACATTAAAGTTAAGTTGAACCTGGAAGATTATGTGAGAATGCATAGTAAGTATTGATAATAACACTAAGTACTAATATGAGTACAATAATTATGCATACATTACCTGTCTGTAATGTAAAACATATTACAGATGTTCTTTTACTTCACTTACTTTGTTTTATATATAGACTGACAACAATAAGCCATAAACAACACAAAGAAACATAAAAATAGTCAAATGCTTGGCAACGATCAGTGTGTCTTGCATGTCAGTTGTTGCCAATGCAGTAGACAAATTTTTATTCTTGTTTTGGATTTCGTAACATTTTCTGCTAGTTTAGTGACATTTATTACTCAAATCATGTATCAAAGACTTGTTTGGTAATATATGTGCATACTCATAAAATTTTGTAATGGAACATGTTAAAATGGTAAATGTACCAGAACTTATAGTGTACTGTTTTCAAGTCAACACACACTTCAATGTACATCTCCTGCAACACTGCACTCTTTTCAAAACACAGTTTTTAAATTATTCTAGCATAGATCATTAAATCCATTTTTAAAAACCTCTTCAAAAATCTCCTGATAATAATAATATTTTATTCCAAATCTTTCTTGATAAACATATTAGGGGAAGCCTTAACTTTTCATCTCTGCAAAAAAATCACACAATATTTCAGAATTTCCTGATAATTGCAAGGTTTCTTGTGATGTTCCTCTTGAAAAAGATAGAACTAATGCAAGACCTGTAACACCATATTCATTTCAATTTCACCACACACCAATTATGAGTACTGTAAAATAACTTTAAAACAAAACATTAAAAATCATTTAATAAATAATATTCAGTTTCAGAAATAATGATTTTCCTGTTTTGCTATCTTATTTCCTAATAAAGGTTGATTTTTTTTTTTAAAGTGAGTATGCCTTATTATCAGTATCATTAATTTCATAAAGCCAAAGGTTAGGGCCTTATTATATAGTGTTAGAAAAATTGAATACATTTTTAAAAATTATACTGATATAGGACAATTTAAGATGAAGCTATGTACTTGAAAAGCTTTACAACCAAGTGCAAATGGCATCTACAACCTTCATCCTTTACAAAACAAATGCAAAATTTGAAGCATTGTTCACATAGATAACAATGTGACTGTGAAGTCTACATGTAATTATTGAACACAAATCTGTGCTTTATCAAGTAATTAACCAATAAACTGTATCAGAATATATGAAATGCTGCCTACATTTAGTAAATAACACATATAACAGCTCTAAATATAGGTAGAAATGTGAATTAAGAGTCTCTCATGTTTAATGAGTATTATTTTGATACTATTAATAAAAATGCCTGCTAACACTCTGAAACACAGTGAAATAACATCTTACATAATCAATAAACTAGTTAACTAGTAGGTGATAATCTCATGGTGACTGACTACACTGTAGAATACAGAACAGGTTCTTTCACTGATTTTATGAGTAGTATTCTTATCAGATATGAAACATTTAATTCACCATATTTTGCTTTTCCTGGTTTAACAATATGATACCTTGCTTTGCAGCAGTTTCACTCCCTCTAAATCATGAGGAAGAACTTCCATGATTGCTGCTTCTACATTACTGGTGTACAGGAGGTCAATGTCCTGCCAGTATGTGCCAGACTTACTAAAGAGATTTCTCTTGTGAGCTTATTAGCTTCCTTGCATAGTTTTACCACTAGATGCCCTGTACATCCAGATGATGGTCTCATCATACTTTGACTGGAAGCTAACCACTCTCTATATTATTCAGTTAAGTTAGTTACAAACATCATAATAATGGCACTGTATTTGTGGTTCATCATTTCTTTCAGCAATCCAGAGAAAAATCTAGTTTACAGCTTCACCCTCATGCTGCTTTTGGAAAGACTGAATGCTCCACCAGCCTTCTGTAACACTTCATTTCTCTGCAAGACAATAAATATTCAATTAGCTTTCTTACCATCTTTGGCATAAAAAACAATACGTCTATAAACAGGTGCTAATAGGCTTTTTCTGCTTCACCCTAGATCCATTCTCTGCGTTTTCACTCTATGCTGATTTCCACAGATCCCAGTAGAACCAAATTATCTCAGTAAAAAGCTGTATAGCACCTTTTCATCCAAGACTGTTCCTTCAGATACCTGTTAGATCATCTTCAACTCAGCTTTTATCAGCAGGATTTTGTGAAATGTCCTAATTAAAAAGGACTTTGCATATCTCTAGTAAAGCATTTTGCTTATAATGACTATCAGCATCCTGTGTAGCAGGACCTTTAAAAGAGTGGTTGAAGTACATTAAATGGCAACACTTAAATAATTTACAAGGAAATGGATATGTATTAGCAGTAATACCAACAAAGTAATATCTGATACAGTGTTAGTAGGCTTCGTTATTAGTGTTATAAAATTACAAATTCAAAAACCTAGCGTAGTAGAAGACTTCCATTGTATAATTTTACTTACCCTAGACCTATCTGTTAAAATTCAATTGTATAGTTATATAATAATACTAAGATTATATTAATACTGTATAGCATTAAAACTTGCAATACCTAAATTTAAAAGTTACGCTAATTACGTTACGGCTGTCTAAATGTCGTTAGATTAAACATATTAAGAATATTATATAAAAACATATTTTATTAGTTTTGAAATACGTTTAAGTAAAAAAGAATAACTGAAATTAGTTAATTATCCATTTACACAAACCTCAACATAGAAACTGTTAAACAATGAATCCGAGGATGATGAACAACCACCAGTACCCGCCGCCATTTTTTTCAGAAAAATTCTTAACAAATACAGCTTTTACTCACTAGAGGGTGTCTGAACTAGATGTTTTATTATTTTTTAGTTTCTCAATCTGTCAATAGACGACACTTCATTTATTTTATCATAGATCTACTAAATGTCTATAAAACAGATTTTGTCAAAATGTTAACACATAACTAGATACTAGCTTTATGCACGAATTTATTGTTTGTTTGTTTTAGTTTTTTGTGGGGGAGTAGCATTAAAGAATAAAATTATGCCAAATGCAGGGTTTCCTTGGAAACATCTGCCATTTTATACATATATATATAATTCAAGAACGACAAGAGATATTTTGGTCCATTCAGGCTGTCCCAGCCACTATATTTAAAAAAGTTTGATTTTAGGTTTTGTTATACTTGTATTTTAGTACTCAATATCGGCTTATTTCTATATCTTAATGTTTCAATATTTTTATTGCTGCACCCATCTCATACAGCTCTAATTAAGTATCTTCTATCTGTTAACAAGATTTCAACTTTCAGCAAAGATAATCGCCCGGGAATTCGGAATTGTTTCATGATTAAAACAGTGTTATTGTAGCAAAAACCCAGCATAACCAGGTGGTTAAGGCGCTCGACTCGTAATCTGAGGGTCGCGGGTTCGCATCTCCGTCGCACCAAATATGCTTGCCCTTTCAGCCGTGGAGACGTTACAATGTTACAGTAAATCCCCCTATTTGTTAGTAAAAGAATAGCCCAAGAGTTGGCGATGGGTGATGATGATTAGTTGCCTTCTCTGTAGTCTTACACTGCTAAATTAGGGACAGTTAGCGCATATAACCCTCATGTAGCTTTGCGTGAAATTCATGAACAAACAAACAAACTATGACCCTTCGTGCTGTAGCCAGTGGTATAGTATGTTGAGTTTGACCTCTAAACATAATAATGATTATGCCTCTAGACAGTAAATGTTTAAAATCTAGATGTGTTTTTCGAAACATCGTCCTTGAGAAACGTAAAATGCCCCCCCCCCAATGGCTCAGTGGTATGTCTGCGGACTTACAACGCTAAAAACCGGGTTTCGATACCTGTGGTGGGCAGAGCACAGATAGCCCATTGTGGGCGACTAATCAGGTAAGAAACGAGATTAATAAAATTAATAAATAGATAAACTGATAGGACATGAATTGCAGCCTTCATTCGCAAGAATATGTGTATTTAATAATATTATATTACAAAGTGAATAATGAATTAGCAATTCAATTAAAAATTTGACCATTTAAAACACTGTTTGTAACTATCATCGTAACTAGAGTCAATATTCTACAGGGGTAAAAAGTGCTTTCAAGCTGTAACTTTCAGTTCTATGTGAATGAAGCCAATAAAAACAAATGATAGCTAGTTTACGGTCATGTTTGTAAGAAACGACAGTTACAGTTATTATTTTACTTCAGTTAAAGGTTCAAAGAACTTCACTGTATTGTTAACTCTTCGTAAAACATAGACTGTTTCATAGATAACACTTTCTGTATATATATATAGATAGATTCTGTATTAGTGTTAAATAGTAGGGCTTGGCGTGCTTCAGTGATTAATTTTCCTGACTGTTGATATCCGGGTTCGAACTGCGATATACTACTGAATTTGATCAAGCATCAATCTATGGGTCACTGGATCGAAACCTTTTGCTGTCATTCTGGTTTTTCATTTTAGGTTGTGGGCACATGCGCATCCGCAGGAGTGCAAGAAAGAGCACGTGCCCTCCTCTGGAAAATGAGAAACATAACATTCAATTCACAATTTTATACTAGACTGTCCCCTGTGTTGGTGTGATATAATGTGACGATTAGTCCCACTATTCGTTGATAAAAGAGTGGCCCAAGAGTTAGAGGTCTGTGGTGTTGGCTAGCTGCTCCTTGTCTAGTCTACTGCTTCAAAATTAGGGACGAATAGCCCAGACAACCCTCGAAGAGGTTTATGGGAAGTTCAACAAACAAACAAACAAACAAACCCTATTGTTAGAAATTTCAAATTAAGAATCGTCATGTCTCAATACTAGAGGTCGCTAACTTTTAGGATTCAGCCCATGTGATGCATAAGGCGCTGTTAAGGCTGAAAATACCAGAAAGCATGTGACATATACCAAATAAAATAAAACACAATTTGTTGAATTTTTTTATTATCGAATGCACTTTCTCCTTTCAGCAACAGAAGTAGCGATATAATTTAAATTTTGTATTACCGTATGATATGAAAGTACAATGATGTCCTTCAGGTAATTAAACAGCATTAACAAAACACTAATTCAGGAAGTGTACTATATAGCGAATAGTTTCGAACTAGCTCTTGCCAAATTGTACAAATATTTGTATCACCTTCTGAGATGGAGTAGTCGGGCAGACACAAGGCAAAAATGATTACAAGTTTCCAGCTGTAACCCATGCAACCTTTACCTGACAGAAAGGATTAGTAGCTGTTTATGACCTTTTAACATTTGTTTAACTTAAATGTCATACTGTGTGCAGAACACACACACGAAGATTAACAACTGAATAATTAGGTTTCATATGTTGTTATACGGAATAGGTTGGTATAATTTTAAGCTACATTTATTTTATTTTAATGGTAATGGTATTTTGGATATTAACATTCCTTTGAAACTTTTTCGGTCGTTACAGGAAATGTAATGGAAAACCATCAATAAAATGACGGATTAAGAAGCCTGTAAGTCAGCATTTTGTAAAACCTGTCGCAACTAAAACCTTGTTGCTTGTTTTAGCACAAAGATACCCACTAGCGTATCTACGATCTGTCAACGATGAGGAATGAAACTGCTCCAGATTTTTGTATTGTAAATCTGTAAACACAGTACTGACGCTGTAATGGGACCACAACTAGCAGCTATAGATGAAAGTCGGAATAAAAAAGTTATGGAACCTTTCAGTGTTGTAATTGAACCAAAGGTTGAAGTGAATCTGTAAGCTAGAAACGCATCTGTATATATATATAAGGATGTAATAAATAGCATTTTTAACTCTAAGTGAACCGATAAACCTTTACGTTTTATTGGTATTTTGTTTTTTTACATCTTAAAATGTGTGTTACTAATTTATTTAATTTCCGTCTATCTTTTAGCTAGGTGTTGGTTTTCCATTATTCTTATAAAAAAAAATGTAAAATTAATTTTCATAATGACTAACATTAAATATCAGTTGTCAAACAAAATCGAATCACCAAGTACAGCTTTGAACAGTAAAATTACCGAGGCAAAATGTCACAGAACCATAAAGCATAGTATTACACAGTAAAATATCGGTTACCAAACGTCACAGAACCATCCAAACGAAGCGTTACACAATAAAACTACTGAAATTATATTTTTATTTCTTAAGCTTTCAAACACGAAAATGTTTAGATGCCTTAAAACTATTATTTCTAATTACCCTGTTTATTACACCAGGCTTACGAGTGTAATCATGTTTGGATGATAATAACCATTAATGTGACTTTTTTTCCTCTCTGAAATGTGTAATGTCAATGAAGAAACGAAACAATCCGTAAATAACGTAAAACTCTGATCTGCCCATAATTTTGCTACGCCTTCTGCAGTAGACTAGTTTCGCCGAATTCGCGGTAGGTTGGTACTGTTTAGGACAGTTAGTGTAAAAAACAACCACAAAACGATCAGTGAAATACCTTACATCGAAAAATAATGATTTTTTGCACCAGGTCAATTCAAAGTTTTTGTTGATTTTTTTAAAAAAATAATCTTACAAGCAACGGCAAACAAGAAAAACGAATTTCGTAGTTGAAAATATTTTGACATTTCATCAGTGAGATAAATCTAGTGGCAATTGTTGTTGTTTTGAATTAAGTACAAAGCTACTCAATGGGTTATCTGTATTCTGCTCATCACGGGTATCGAAACCTGATTTTTAGTATTGTAAATCCACAGACATACCGCTGAGCCACTGGTGCGCTCTGTTAGTAATACCAGATATTATTTAAACAATTAAAACCATGTGGTTTATATATTGCGTAGTCGCAATAATTTATTTTATTTTATTGTAGACAATAATGAAATTAATCCGAAATTATGTAAAAAGGAATAAACAGTATTACAAGAAACAACTTTACAATTTGAGTTTGTAGAATCACACTAATATACTATCAATAATTTTGTAGAAACTTATATACAGTAGACACTACTCGTTCGCACGATATCCTAAAAAAATTCTTCGTGACTGTAAGTTTCCTAACTTATAATGCTAAAATACCGGATTTCATATCTCGCAGTAAGCACAGCAGATAACTCAGTGTGGGTTTGTTAAAAACAAATTTGGATATAGAAAACATGTTGTGTGTGAGATCTTTTCTTCATCATGCAAACGTTGATGAAACAATAAAAATAAAACAGTTGTTAAAAAACTTGTGAGCATAAAGATACTAGAAAACAGTTGACGAATCTGTTTAAACTTTTCATTCGCTTCTTCTATGTGGGTATGTTATTTTGAATATCCAGAAGGGCCAGGTCCACAAGACCTCTTCCTTCATACCTAGCTTTCATGTCGACTACTACTTATGTTGTTATTGTAGTGCTTTTTGGATCAGAGTGATCCACAGCACTTGGGCCCTTTTCAGGGCAATGTCCATGTATTGTATTGAGTTGCCCTTTTTTATTTTTTATTACTTTTATATATATATTTTCCTTTTTTTCCATATATATTTATCGGAAAAATGAAGTAATAATAATAAAATAAACGAAAGGAAAGAAGAAGGAAAAAATAAAATACAACTAGTTTTAAGTGTCTCGTGCATGGTGGCTTGATTTATATTTCTCAAATATATATTTATAGGAGAGAGGTACTTAGGACTATGTTCATCATGTACGTAGATCACACATTAAATCATTTTTATGCCAATTCTTATTAAAATAGTTTAGTGCATTATGCAAGAGTCTTTCAGATATTGTTTCTATGTTTGCATACTTGTGGATGAAGTGCTACGTGGTACTTTATAGGCTGAAGTTAAAATTGAATTTGGTATTTTTTGTAGTTTCTGTAATTGTTTTTGTGTTATGTCTATCCAGGTAGGAGATTAATATTCTGTTATATGTCTAATGTACGTTTTGTAGATTTTTATTATATTATCAGATGTTCCTTGATTTTTACCTGAAAGACTTCTTGCATAATTTGCTCTTTTCCAGATTCTAATCAGGAGATTGTTTGTATGCTGTATTCACGTTAATTTGGTATCATAAGTTAATCCTAAAAATTTTGCATAAGTAGCAGTCTGTAAAAACGATCCATTCATGTATAACTTGGGTGGATCTATTTTCAGTTTATTTAATTTGGTGAATAGTACTCCTTGGTTTTTCGGAATATTTATTTTTATTTTATGTTTCTGGCAGTATTCTTCTACTCAGGACTGGTTGGACGTTTGTTGCTGTTATTGAAGGAATGGGGGTACTTTTCCAGACCGCTAAATCGTCAGCAAATTGTGATGGGAAACCTACATTCGGGTCCGATAGTGGCATATTACTCACATACATGATAAATAATATAGGGCTAACTACCCCTCCCTGCGAGACTCCTGCCTCAGGTGAAAAGGACCCTGAGTGAGCCCCATTCACATCTACTTTACACGTTTTATTGTCCAGGAGGTCTGGCATGGCCAAGTGTGTTAAGTGTTCGACTCGTATCCGAGGGTCGTGGGTTCGAATCCCGGTCGCACTAAACATGCTCGCCCTTTCAGCCGTGTGGGCGTTATAATGTGACGGTCAATCCCAGTATTCGTTGGTAAAAGAGTAGCCCAAGAGTTGGCGGTGGGTGGTGATGATTAGCTGCCTTTCCTCTAATCTTACACTGCTAATTTAGGGACGGCTAGCGCAGATAGCCCTCAAGTAGCTTTGCCCGAAATTCAAAAACAAACTATTGTCCAGGAAGTAAGATAGCCAGCAAATAATTACCTAGGGTAAAGCCATTTCCGTTAACCGCTGGCGTAATCCGTTATGCCAGACAGTGTCAAATGCTTTCTCAATGTCGAGAAAGCAAGTTACAGTGATTCGTTTTTGTTAAAGCTGTCTGTAATTGTTTCTGTTAATCTGATTAGATGGTCTGTAGTTTATATTTTCTAAATCCGTTTTGAATTTCGGGTAATTTTGAATTTACTTCTAAGTATATAGATAGTCGGTTACTAATTATTCTTTCTAAAATTTTGCTGATGCAACTGGTTAGGCTAATTGGGCGGTAATTGTTTGGTTTATTCGCTGGCTTTCCTTCTTTCTGGAACATTAATAATTACTGCTTCCTTCCAAGAAACAGGGATATATCCAGCTGATAATGATAAGTTAAATAAGGCTGTTAGGTGCTCATATAATTTCTGAGTACCATGTTTTAGGAGGAGAGCTTGTATACCATCTTCTCCAAGAGCTTTGTTTTTTGTTTTTGATAGCTGTTTGTACTTCCGTTACTGTTATATCTTTTATTAGTTGATGAGTGCTCCAGTCTATTGTTTTCTCTGGTTTTATTCATGTGTTAACTGGAAATTTTGGTGTGTATATGATTTTGTTGTGTTCAATAAAGGTATTGACTTTATTATAGAAGTATCTGTTCATGTCTGGTTCATGATGAACGTGTTTTCTAGGTGTTTTCGTAGTTTGTTTTTTTAATTTCACGCAAAACTATACGAGGGCTATTTGCGCTAGCCGTCAAAAGTTCAGAGGGAAGGCAGCTAGTCATCACTACCCACCGCCAACTCTTGGGCTACTCATTTAACAATGATTAATGGGATTGACCGTCATATTATAATAATGCCCCTTACGTTTGAAGGGGCGAGCATGTTTGGTGCGACGGGGATTTGAACCCACGACCCTCAGATGATGAGTCGAATGCCTTAACTCAGCCATGTCGGGTCCTGTTTTCATAGCGTACAAAGAGAGTGGAATGATACTCAAACGTTTCTTTGAAACCCGAATAAGTAAGACTACCTCATGGGGTAAATTAACAATACGTTTAATACTTGTATTATTGGTAACAATCTTCCAAAAATAAGCTTTCGAATACTCAAAGTATTACCACGTTTTTCTACCACACATTCTATATCTTTTTAAAAAAGAAATAATAAAATATACAAATTTAAACCACATTCTTCATTATGTAACTGATTTTTTTTTTCATGTGAAACTGCAGTAGCAGTACCAGTCTATATGTCTAAAACCTTTCCACCCTTACAGAAGTCGTAAACCAAAAAAAACAAACAAATAACAAAGAATAAACATAGAACAAAAACAATATCCTTAGGTATTGTTTGTTTTCAACTTATGAACAAAGATACACAATGCACTATCTGTTTTCTGCCCACCATGACTTTCTAACGTAGAAAGTCCGACAACATACAGCTGTGCCACTGGGACTTCCTTCAAGTAAACATTAACGTTTTAGATTTGAAATTTAAAACAAATAAAATACAATGTTTATTAATCGTTGTTATACCTACTTTTATTAGTCCCATCCAGAACTCATAACTTTTTAATGTTTGGCACCGATTTTCACTATTTATCATTTTTATGACATTTCGTTACAGAATGTATTAATATTGAAACTTTTTTTGGGGGTGGGGTATATTTTTTAACTGATGATAATATATTTTTCTACCAACATTTGTTTAGTAATTTATATCTAGTAGTAGCATATGTTCTATAAAATAAAATAATAAAAAAACTGAGACAGTTTAGGAACTAAATATACTACATTAATAACAAAGTTTCTATAAACACTGAATGAGTATTAAATTTGAGAATTTACACAAAACCCAATAAATACACAAACTGGGTTATTGAGTTAAGCTTCGTACGACACAATACAAGTACAAAAATGTTTCTTTTTTTTGTTTTTTAATTTCGTGCAAATATACACGAGGGCTATCTATCATAGCCATCCCTAATTTAGCAGGTAGTCATCACCGCCCACCGCCAACTCTTTTACTAAATAATAGTGGGATTGATCGTAACTTATAACGTCCCCACGGTTGAAAGGACGAGCATGTTTGATGTGACAGGGATTCGAACCCTCAGATGATGAGTCGAGCGACCCTAAGCATTTAATCGTAGTCTGCTGATCACGAATTATAACAAAATGGGTTATTGCGAGTTCTAAATCATGAAGTCAAAGCGGACGACTTGCCACAGTCATACCAAATTTCAACATTTCTACCTGAAACTATTTTTCTATGGAAATTCAAATATCTTGAGCGACTAAATGGGACTAGCGACGTTATAATGTTTAGTCTTCTCATTGCTCCCCAGTGGCACAGTGGCGTGTCTGCAGACTCACACTGCTAGAAACCGGGTTCGATACTCATTGTGGAAGAGCACAGATAGCCCATTGTGTAGCTTTGTGCTTAATTCTAAACAAAAACTCTTCTCATAATTCCAGCATAAGCATTATTGCTTACCAAGGTTTTGGTGAATTTCTGTGATTATTCGCCATTAGTTTTGCAGTTCAGATTTTTTGCCCTATCTAAGCGGAACGTCTGATGACTTCTAATTTTAAAACTGGATTCTATACCCGTGATGGGTACAGCACAAATAGCCCTTTTTCTAGCTTTGTGTTTATTTACTAGAAAAAAAAAATAATTATGATTACGTTGAAGCTAACATTTTTCCCTGAACATGTTGTTTATTTTTAAATTAAGCATAAAGATGCAAAATAACCTATCTGTTACATGCACACTACAGGTATCAAAACTCAATTGTTTAGCGTTATAAGCTTTCAGACTTTCTGCTGATCTTGTATTTACGGTTTTCAAGATCAATGACGTAAGATCTTGTACCCTCTGACGGTTACAAATGTAGTGCTTCTTCTGTTGCGAGCTTTTCAAATAAATGTATGTTTTCAACAACATAACTGCCCACCAATAGGTCAGAAGTTCATTAATTCACAACGCTAAAATTCTGGGTTCGAATCGTCGTGGTAAACAGAGGAAGGGTAACAAAAACACGGCCGCGATACAAACACTACTAATCATACGATTTTCTTCAGAAATTAATTCCAATTCCTACTTAATCTATGCCAGTAAATGAAACATTTAGTTATATAAAACAGCGTATTCCTGCTTTCATATTAGCATTCAACTAAAACATTAACGAAAATGTAGTAGAGTATTTTTAACTTAATAAAAGTTTGGCCTAGAAGGTCTTAATTT
The DNA here is from genome assembly GCF_004210375.1 of Tachypleus tridentatus. Taxonomy (NCBI): domain Eukaryota; kingdom Metazoa; phylum Arthropoda; class Merostomata; order Xiphosura; family Limulidae; genus Tachypleus; species Tachypleus tridentatus. The sequence goes on along the minus strand of NC_134831.1, from coordinate 195,582,414 downwards.
CAACGTTAATTCGACAACACTCAAACATTTTATTTGAAAACATTAATTTCATTTTGTTCTATTATTATCCACTTTTAATATTTATTTTTAAACAGCCTCTTAACGTGTAGTGTGACATTACACTATATAAAATTAAAACCTAAGTTAAAAGTTCACGATATTAGTAACACCTTAAGATATATCGTCAATTTATCAATGATATTTTGAGTAATACAATTTCAGACAAAAATACATGGATATGTATTTTGATTTCAGCTGCTTCCCATAATGTACTCAAATACACAGACATATTATTTTTCCATTTGCATTTTCGCGCTTGCCATTCATTCGAGTTTTAATATTTATTTCGATTGACAAAAATAACAGCAACTTTTAGTTGAGAAATCTCGAAAACTTATTACATTTCTGTAAGTTGAAATTTATATCAATAAAATATATTAAAGTTTCTTATAAAGCACACCAACAGAATAAGCCCAAACGTAACACAGGTGCAGGAAGCGAATTTAAAAGTGAGGTAGGGAGGGCGAGGTTTATTTGACCAGACGACGGTAAAGAATGTGTGCAACAGGCGCACTCATTATAGCTGGAATCCAGGATTAAATTTTACGAGGCCTAAAAACAGTAAAAGCAGACGATTTGCTATAATCTAATATTTCTTTCTGTAACTATTTTTTCAGAAAAATTAAAATATCTTGAGGACTAAATGAGACTAACAACATTATAATGTCTACTATTTCCATAATATCATGAGACATTAATATTTCCCTGATTTCGATGCATTTTTTACTGCTCACTTCGTAACTGCGACAAAATCATTTTTGATGTGACCTAATGAACACGATACATTTAACCAGGTACAACAATAACAACATACTCAACTGTTATATTAACAATATGGCTCACTACGAAACGATAATTCTCTCGAGGTTGGATTTTTATCATTATATACTAAATGTTATTTTTAATTAACAAAATACACGTCTACTGTATGATAAGCTGTGGAAACAAAGGTGATGTTATTAAAATATTTATGTACAAAACTACACAATGGACGTGTTATTTCTACCACTGATTTTTTAAAGTTAGACAAAAAATGTTTCTGGATAAATACAAAAGGTACATAATGGGCAACCTGCGCTTTGCTCAGCATTGGTAATGAAATGTTTTTTTTATTGTTAAAAAGCCTTCATACTTACCACTACAGAGAGGGAGGAAGAAACATGTTGCGAGTGTTTTCGGCTAATAGATTTGTCCCGATAAACAGTTAGTTGGAAAGTTTCTCATACATATTACTCTGCCCTTTACAACCGTTTAAATTGAATTTTGTTTTCGTTTATCATTAATAATTTCGAAAACGTATGTAGTAAAAAAAAACATGTTTAAAGAACTACAAAACGACGCAAACACAAAACGCGATTTACCGAGCTGTGTTCAGTATCTGTTTGGCGTAAAACTACATCATAATGTGCTAACTTTGATTAGCTCACCATGGGGAACTGCACCATGGATTAAGAGTTATAAATTCGAAAGCTTACCGCTAATCCGCTGGGAGAAGAGCGTGTTCGGTACGAAACAAAGCAGTTCAAATATTTAAAATTCAGTTACGTTTCATTTGCTGGGAAAATCTACTACTCTGTCACATTGTTTTTCGTGTAAATTGCTTAACACAGACATTAAACAGAAACAATACATTGTTGGTATCAAAATATATAAAGAAGTTTACTATGAAAATTAAGGAACGTTACATTCGTGATATGAATTCATTGTACTAAGAAATTAACAAATTATACATGGTGTAATATTCAATAGTTATAATACGTTATCATTTAAACATAACTATATTCAACATACCATACTTGAAAAATCAAACAAGGGGTAATATTTAATGCTACACACACACTAAACCATCAAATGACAGATTATTTCTATACAAATTGATCAAACAACGCAGCTCCTGAGAATATTTTCTCATCGGGTACATTTTGCTTCGAGTTTATTGGACTGCATATGGGCAAAGAACACAAGATTTATCAAACAGCGTAGTACTTGTTGCCCTATTACGTGAACTCACAAGCCAGTGTTTTATCGCATCGATTTCTACTGGATATATACAGTATGACGAGGGCTTGTGTATCAAATATCTGCACTAATAATGTTGCTATTTATTACGTGTAATAAAGTTATTTATTGCAGACAGATAAAGAACAGTCTGAAAGTGGCCGGATGAAAAATTTTCAGCGAGATAATACATTAACAAAAACATCCAATCCAGATTTACCAAACATTTCTGATCTAAATTTACATTGTATCTCCAAACAAAATACATCAGATTACTTCCATAAAGTGCTCATACCAAAAGATATCCATTTTTCTGTCATCTGAAACAATAAATTCTTTAGAAAAAAGGAAAAACATCACATTTTCATTTCTAACCAAGTCTCAAGGACAGACCTGATCCTTTTAGAGAAATGTTACACTCTTTAAAACATTTCTACATACTGATTAACTCACTATCAATTAACTATCTAGGATACAAAACACATAATTTTGCTTCAATTCAACAACTGTACTGCAACTTACAAAACAATATCTTGTAGCAACACAAATCAGTTAACACTGATGTTATTCTCAAATTCGAGATGTTTAATTTGGTATTTAACAATATTTTATTTGACAAGAATCTCAATGTTTAGGATCACATGTCATCATCTCTTTTATATATAAGTTGTGAATATTCTTAAGCTTTTACTATAACCTTTCATCAAACCAACCTCTTTAAACTTTTGTAATCCAGTATTAAGCAAATTAAGGAATGTATTTCTCCTTAAACTTGTTTTTCTTTAGTAAAACCCTTGAATAATGAAGATATAAGAATAGGACATTATCATATAAATGAGATTCACAATAAAATATATCATGCATGCATATAATTCAAGTTATATACATTGTTTTTTATAAACAATTGGACTGTGTAATAAAGTTATTTATTGCAGACAGATAAAAAACAGTCTGAAAGTGGCCGAATGAAAAATTTTCAGCGAGATAATACATTAACAAAAACATCCAATCCAGATTTACCAAACATTTCTGATCTAAATTTACATTGTATCTCCAAACTTCTTTGGAGATATGTACAATTTATAAAAAAACAATGACCAATAAAATATGTTAAAAGGAAACTATAAAAATGAAACACACCAAACCCTATCAATTTCTGTATTAAAACTTCAGTACTGCTCAGTATATCATCAATACAAACTTATGCCTTAAAATGTCTCAAAACTCAAAACTCAAAAACTTAATTAAGATGTATATTGTAGAATTTATTATCACATACAGGTTTTGTATGCTATCCATACACTTCCTTTTTTTTAATTTAATTTAATGTGGGTACAAAAATAAGGTTACCACTTTTCTTTAATTGTACAAGACTTATAAGGAATGTAGTATAAGAACACTGTAGGATTAAAAAACAAGATACAAAGATTCTGCTTTGACTTTTGTAGCAGCCCACTAGTACAGAGTCAAGAACAGCTTATGTGAGGAATAGTGATTCGCCAAGGCCATTTTAACAAGCCTCAAATAAATACAATCATTTGTAGACAATGATTTTAGCTGCTATCAATTCAAATGTTGTCTCTGAGCTGCTGTAAGTGGATCAAGTTCCAAACAGTCCTTCAACCAGACTATAAAACTTATGTAAACATGTAGAAATGGGATACTTCACACAAGTACTGGGCCACTTCAGTCATCAGTTCAAAATGAGTTATTTTTAATATATGAGAAGCTGCAAGGTTTGTGGTTTAGCAAAAAACTCACTAACTAATGAAAACTAAACAAACAAACACTGTGAAACAGAATTCTTACATTGTATTTAATAGTAACAAATCTAAACATTATGAATTTAAAAAATTCTATTACAAAGACATCAAAATAATGACTTCAGTTGGAAGAACTGTGTATCACCTGATCTTTCAAAATGTGCATTTTAATATTTTTGATTGTAAACTTATGTAAGGACAAAGAATATTCTAGGACTTCAAACATGCTTCAGTGTTTGTTAGACAAGAACATATCTACATGGATGTTAAATGGTAAGTTTAGCTTGGGCTGGTAATTAGAGTTGCTGAAAGTGAAAAGATGTTCTTGACAGGTTTAATCTTGCTCATTCATTTTTTTAAAAACAGTTGACTACTTAAAATTGAGCAAAAATATACGCTAACACAATAAGAAATTAAAGCCAATTTTTTCCCATCTACACCCAACTCAAGTCAATTGAATATAGCACATTCTTAGCTGTAACTAAGAAACTTCACAATGGAGAAATACAATAAACCAAACCTTTGTAGTTTCACACCTTTTACCATTTCACCTTTCAAATAAATAACATATCCAAGGGAAATAACAGAAGTTGGTTATTATGGAAAATATTTATCTACTATGCATGTTCTTGAGATTATTTAATAATTGTATAAAATATTAAGAGCCACGAGCCTGAGATGTTAAAATTATTTCAAACACTCAACATATTACATTAGCATATTTTCTATAACTCAGCAAAATACATATGCATACACTAGCTAGCTTATTAATACATTACATGAACATGACATCACAGAAGTTAGAATTAGTTATACATTCCGTGTATTGATTTAATCATGTGCAGTCACTCTAACTTATGACCACAACAAAAAGATTGCAATACACTAACCAATGAGAAGTGGCATGGCAAGGGCTAAAGTAGTAAAAATATCTTCTTAAATAATAAGTAAAACATCATAAAAACAGAAATACATTATTAACAATGCTTTGTACTGCACAGGCAAGTGTTCAGCTTGACTCATTTCTAATTGAGATATCCACTAAATGACTGCATGTTTACTCATACATACAGATAACAATGCTTCATTCTATTTCCTCACAGAAACTAGATTAGGAACAGTCCAATGATTGCACTGCACAACAAAGTTTCTGCTTCTTGAACACTGTTGGGTGTTCCTTATAGATTTTTGGCTGCTGATCATGAAAATAACATCCAAATTTGCCCATCACATACCATTTCATTGAAATCTTCAGTTTCACGAGGACAATGTTACAATAGAAAAATGATATCAGGGGAACTGGAATCCATCAATGCTTGCTGACTACTGTTGGACACTGCAACGTGATGCACCAGACATTGAATACAAATGAAAATCAGGAGCAAAACACTTTTAATTATGTTAAACTTAATAGCATATTGGAAACATAAACGCAATTAAATACGTTATTGCCGGTAAACAGTTAACTGTCTATTTCTCAGAGTTTCTACGTGATGAAGCAAAACCAAAATTATATTTGTGCTCACCCACCAAGTACCTGTCACAATCAGCAAAATCTTTTCAGGAAGCAAAACTTTTCAAAAAAATTGTTGTGCAGTGTTGTTTGGAGATCTTGTAAGCAGCAGGACAAAACACTGTTACAAAAACTTGCAAAGGTTTTACAGTCTTTGTGTGTAAATAAACGATGTAACAATAGCAACAAAGATGGCATCTGGGAATAACAAGAAATGAGATCTAGAATTTAACTACTTAACTCTGTTTAAAAGAAGTCTATCTCTTCTCATAACAATTCATAAGCTAACAACAGTGCCCCCTTTCAGCTTTTCCTTCAACAAGATAATAATCGTCTACTCTTGGATTCGTAAAGCCCACTTTTATTCCATCCCAACCATCCTCTAGTTGTAACTCTCCAGATGTGACTTTTAAGTATATGTCTTTGGCAATAAGGGAGAATGCTTCTTCCACATTGCTTCCAGTTTTTGCCGAAGTTTCAATGAAACGGATTCCATAAAACTCGGCAAATGCCTTTCCTTCTTCCACAGTCACTTCTCTACAGTGTTTAATATCAGTTTTACAAGCAATAACCTGCAAAAAAAGACATCTACAGAGTTTGTTGATGATTGTTTTATTTTTAGACTAAAATGCTTATATAATTATAGTTGTTCAAGTATTTAAATAATTTAAAACAATCATCTTACATTAAATAGTAATTAACCTTAAGTACAAGTGCTCCATATTTAACACTTTTTTCACTTTTAAATTCATTTTTCTTTTTGATTTATTCATAGTTTTCATAGTAGGATAATGTATTTCTTAAAACATTTCTCTAATTTAAAATGACCTTTAAAGTTATTGTCAGACTGTTATAGCTTGTGTATATAAAAGAACTGGAGACTACATAACATAATTAGGATGCTACAAGGGTGTTTTTATGCATAAAAACTGAAGTAAATTTATGATTTTCTGTGGTTTTGTTTAACTGAAAAAAAAAGGAAAACTTGGTTCCCCAAACACATAAGATATGCTATTTTGTTTACCATACCAAACAGTAACTTAACATACCAGTTTACCATACCAGTAACAGTAACTGGATTCAAGGTTCAGCATGATAAACTGAATTGAATTCTCTTCAAAAAAACTATCAAAACAGGTAAGAGCTTTAGGTGATTTAATCAATTATGTTATTATTAATGTCATGTACATTAATTAATTAATCAAAACTAATTTCCAATTATTACTGTTTTTGCTTATTCCAATAACTTGTTAATTGAAATTATAATCCAAGAGACTGTCAAAAAAATTAACTAATTGAAATTGTGATTTCCAGCTATTATTGTTTTTGATTGTTAGGTATCCAAGAAGTTGAAATGCCATCACCAAACTTTCTCACACTGTTTTTGTTATGACAAAGCTACTAAGGTTATTTGCCATTGTCACTAATTTTGAACTGGTAACCAGAGAAAAGGCGACTAGCTGGTAGTACAAGCTTTTTTTTTTTTTTAAGGGTGTCATGATTTCAAGAAAACAGTACTGAACAAGTAATGGGGCTTTCAATTAATCAACAGCAAATACAACTAACAGCAACCTCTGTTAGGGTAACTTTTTCATACTTATGTACCTGGTACACTGCTTTGTGAGGTTCTATGTGTCTCCGTATTTCAAACAACCAGTCAACTAAGTTTTCAAAACTCTGTCGATGAGTTATGTCATAAACTAATAACGCTCCAGCTGAGTTTCGGTAGTAGCATCGAGTAATGGTCCTAAAAGGAAAAAGCAAAATTGAACTGCTTCAGTAAGAAATATCATGTGATCACATTTTAATCCTTCAAAACAGCATTCTATTTATACTGAAATTAACATTTGTTTTTGATAATTGAGAAAACATGAAAAATGTATGCTTCATGTTAATTTATTCCAGTTTAAATGATAAATCTATATTTCCAAAACCCTTAGCTGTTATTCTTCATCTATCTAAAGTATATATGTAAACATTGTCAAACCATCTCTCAAATACAAAGTATGGTATTCATTGAGAAATATTTCCAATACTTATTTTCCTATCTTTTTTATTATTATTATTTCTTGATAACAGGTATTAAAATGTATTACATTCCCACATTACAGAAGAATTTAGATTTGAAATTTCATTTTTAAGTTGGCCTTCCCAGTTGGGAATGTATGGCTTATTCATTTTCCTTTGGTTAGGACCAATGAAAGTAAACATACTGCATGGATGAAGTAATATATACATAAAAGAGGGAAGTAATTTTCAGGGTAACTTTCCCTCAAATGAATGTAATTTTACTTCTATTGCTGGATGGAGATTTTATCATCATCATCATTAAACATACTTTTTGTTCATTAGACTGTAAAATTAATCAATACTATGTAATTGTATAAGTGGGGAGGCAAGATGCACATTCTATGATCTTTTACAGAGTGAAATTCAACAACTATTCATTTTCACTTCCACTGCTGACTTACCAATTGATGTAATGTACAGGGAAACTGAACAACAAGAAAAAACTGTAGCCATGCATTTTAGAGGTTATGCACACACAGTGAAATAACATCTTCATATAAATATTATCTTACACTCTGACCAGTCACAGTCTGATTGACACCAGCAATTCACAGTTGTATTTGGGTACAAATACTTTCATTACACATCTGATTTTCTGTGTGCAAAAGACTTGTGAATACTGATAAAAGCATGCAATATTTCATGTTGATATTAAGTTTAGAATTATGGTCAACATCTCTTCTCCAAAGTTTATCCAGGGCACCTTTGTTAAGTAAGAGCTATGAATCATTATCTTGTATCAAAGAACAACAAATGTCATTCACCCATCAAGGCTAGTGCTAAAAATTGTGCATTGAGGGCAGAAAGTTCAAAATATACAAAAATAAAAACACCTTTGAGCTCTATTATAAATACATATTTTCCTGCCACCTCACTTCATGTCCACCAGGTGACATTTCTTAATAACAAAGTTATTTGACTGGAAGCATGTGAGCTATCTTAAAGTGTGTATTACTAAATAAAAAGCAGTTTACTTGTTTTACTGGAGTACATTATTACAAACTGACATAAACCAGATGTTTAACACTACTGAAAGGTTTGGCAGAATGATTATGGAAGGTTTTTTATTAATGGAGATATGATAAAGACAACTTTAGAAACAAGATTAAGAGTTCTAACAAGTTTTTAAAAGTAAGATTTATTCTTTGTTCACATTATAAACTGACAGAATGGTATACCTAATGATGAGTTGTGTATAGTCAGTTTAAATTTCTTTATGCTTTCACTGATAGGTTTGTGGATGTGAATATTTAGGGTTTACTTAAATGGCCTATTTCAGTGTGTGGTGATGCAACACTGAAAGGTTAAATGGCATTTTATCATCTTACCTTATTTTATTCTTTAAAACTATGAATATAATTACATAAATTGTTCTTTGATTATAGAAAATATCACTCTAACCATCCACCTAAAAATAAAAACCTCAAGTCGACTAGAAATCAATAAAATTGCATCCTATTCAAAGAGAGTTTCATCTATGGCATAAATATATAACATACATAAAAATGTACACACAGGGCAATTCCACTGTTACATTTGTGCACCACTGCCACATTTTTAAGTTTTTCCCTTAACATAATTTTTTGTACATGCTGCTGTATTTCACTGCCTCTTTTCTTTTATTAAAGCAACTGGTTAGCTTCCTAAAGGATCACATGAAAATTGCAATTTGAGTGACACACTGAATTTCAAATAAATGTAAGGACAGGACGATTAACAAATGACTTTGGCATCAACCTCTGAATATTATTTTACACCCTAACCATAAATACGAATGTATACGATCATGAATTTTAATCGCATGTACTGAATTCTATTACAAAAAACGAAAGGTAGGTAATTATTGGGTTTCTTTACTCTAAAAAAACGTTGAATATTCATAATATTTTCAACAAACTAAAATTTTTAGTGAACTAGTGGTTATTATTATTATATTTTATTATACGTAAAATTTATCGAAGCTTAGTCAAGTTTACGGAAATATACGAAATTTCTCATTAATTTTAAATTTACGTTTATGAATAATAATTAATATATCCCTACGTAAATAGTACATTTATAATCAGTAAAATTGGAAAAAAAAATCGTAGTTAACGAAGTAATACTCAAAATGCTACGATTCGAAACTATATGATTTATGTTAAACCTATGGGGTCTTACTTAAATCTTTCCTGCCCAGCAGTATCCCACAGCTGTAATTTAACCCTTACCCCGTCCTTGATCTCAATTAGACGGGAGAAAAAGTCCACGCCTACTGTAGGGTCAGACACTTCTTCAAATTTCCCTTCTGTGAATGCTTTTAACAGAGTACTTTTTCCAACAGTACTATCTCCAATTAGAATTATTCTGAACTGATACTCAAAAATAGGCTCAACCATTTCTTACAAACACAAATTAGGCCTTTCTGAACTTACTTCCAAATAACTAACACATCGAATGTACTAAACTATTACAATCTTAATCACTCTAACATCACCACATAGAATAAATAAAAACCGTTCGAGTACATACGCCTAACTAGTAAACAACATAGATAGCGTGACCATATGACGTAATTCCTATTATTTCAACAGCGTCCTCTCATCACTATACACTAAATTGGGTTAATAGTAAGCATAACGAAGAATTTTAGTGATGTTGCAACACACCAGAACAATCTCCTGTCGAAACATATAGTGTGTCCCACCATCAATAAAATTCTTCCTTACGGTTATAAACCGTTGTTTGGCTACATATTATCACATTAGCAAAATGTGCTTTCTTACTCAACTACTAAATTGCGTTATTTAAATTAGACAGTCAGTACTGGAAGGTTGCATATCAAATATAATAAATAATACACAATTATTTTAAATAAATAAATATATTGCATGTACAGATCAAAATACTATCAAATCCTTTTTACTACGATTGTTGAATATAAAATAGCTGAGTCACACCACTATATTGATTATAGTTTTATCCACTCATCATGGAAGAGTAGACAATTTGAATCTCATTAAAAAAAATATTATTAAGTTAGCCAAGGATAAAGCTAAAAGTAGAGTGGTTGTTATTTTTAACAATATAATAATAAAATTTCAAATTTTACATTCTCGTATACACACTTATAAAATCAACGAAGTCTTTGTTAACTCATTTATACCAATACCTTCAAACTACAAAAAATATTTCAGAAGCAAGAATTTATAGAATAGTTTTGTATCATAGGTAACAATTTAGATAGATATTTCAGAACTGAACTAAAGTAGATGTTGTAAAAATACGATGGTCGAATATAAATAGCTGGGTTACACCACTATATTGATTATACTACACACAAATACAGAATAACGAAATACAGAAACGAAGCCACAGTAAACATAACACAACAACTACAAGAACAAAACAGTCAAAATAAACATTAAACAAAATCACTGATACAGTCAAAAATACATTTTATCACTTCATTACTCAATATTGAAACACATATCACACTAATCATAAACATAGCTAAACAGCGCTTATTACGGCTGATCTCACGCATAATACAGTTCATGAACTCTACCACAAAAAATGTAAAAGACACAACAATACAAGGAAGGAAATAATGCTTTTAACATAAACACAACATAAGCTAAATAAAATACATGAACATGGGCTGTAAAGGAGATAAATAATGAATAAGCAAACCACATTAAAACATAAAATACAATAGCCCACATACCAAATCAGTAATAAGAAAACATATTACAATAGGATATAAGGTCATTCGAACCTTACCCTTCCAGGCCTGGAATGGCAAGGTAGTTAAGGCGTTCGACTCGCAATCTCAAGGTCGCGGGTTCGAATCCCCGTCACACCAAACATGCTCGCTCCTTTCTCCGTTGGGGAGAAAATAAATATTGCCCGGCATGGCCAGGTGGGTTAATGCGTTCGAGGGTCGCGGGTTCGAATCCCTCTTACACCAAACATGCTCACCCTTTTAGCCGTGGGGGTGTTATAATGTTACGGTCAATCCCACTATTCTTTTGTAAAAGAGTAGCCCAAGAGTGTGTGGTGGGTGGTGATGACTAGCTGCCTTCCCTCTAGTGTTACACTGCTAAATTACGGACGGCTAGTGCAGATAGGCCTCGTGTAGCTTTGCACGAAAATCAAAACAAAACAGACATTTGAGACCCAAATTCCGATGCTGTGAGAGAGTAAGTAAACTTACGCTGACCTGGAGGAAGAGACACCAGAAATATACATTTTATTAAACGTTTTTCGTGATTTGTAACTTTTAATCCGTTACAAATTTAGTTACAATACACGAATATGAAATATTATACTTTTATCGAAAACAGAAATAAAAAGCCATTATCTGATAAAACCTGCTTCAAGCATAATTGATATTTCATTAATTATTTATGCGTAAATTATTGCATTTTTTACTAACTTAACATTCTATCCTCAATTCCAAAATTTTTGCCCTTAGCAATATAAAATATTGTTTTTAATTAGAGGCTAAATTTTCGAGGCACCTCATCCTTCGAGATTCAGTGGCCACAATAGTTAATACACATGTATTAAAAACGTATTTATTTTTGTGTTTATGGCAACAATGCCAATACTATCTTCGGTTGTCTCTAACATTGAGCCAATAGATTACCTGAAAATTTTAAAAAATGTACCTACAGCTAAAAGTGCGAGGAATAACTTGTGGACTTGCAGTCAGTTCTAAAATCAAGAATTATACCATGAAACCAACCAACTAATACTCAATATTAAAATAACAAACATACGAACCCATACATAAAGAGATTTTTGTGAAAGCTCTACTGGAGGGTAGTCAAAACTACTAACAGTCCAAATTAATATCAAGGGTGCATAATCAGACATTATGGCAAATTTAAAAATATATTTTAAATTGCGAAATATAATATTCATTTCAAATTTTTTTCCCATCTACAGGTTCGTACCTGCCAAATCTACAAATGTAATTTCATTAGAATGGAAAGCATGTTAGTTTTAGAGGGGAAAATGAAAGTAAAATTTGATGTCTTCTTTTGTCACAAGAAACTAGATACTTTTGGTGGTGATCTATTTCATATTACAAAAGCTGTATACAAATCTTCTTTCTAACTAACACTTTCAATATCTGGATCTTTAAGGATATAAAGCCTTAATTGGTTCAATGATTGTACCTAGATTGAGTTACATAGAAATGACTGTGAGAAAAATGAGTTTAATTAAGTGCAACCCCAAAACCAAAGATCCATTTTTGTTTCAATTATATTATTTTATATTTATGATATTTTTTATGTCTCACTAATGATCATATAGCTATATCAGGGCCGAAGTAAGACCTTTATAGGCCCTGAACACTGGAAAGATTATGGTACCTCATATATATATATATATGTGTGTGTAAGTTAAAATAAAAACAATAATAAATTGTAAAATAAATTTTTCTTTAAAAATGAAACAAGACTTAGATGTATGCTGACATTAAAATAATTAATTTCTAGATTTTTGTTTGCAAAATCCTGATAATTTCATCGAACCTGAGTCGACGAAACATGCCCACTTCTATACATACTAAGGAAAATGAAACAATGTATAGTGGAGTGTAAGGAATTTAGCACGGTTTTGATTTTTTTTCCATGATGATTACTCCCGTGCTTTCTTTGAAATATCAAATTCTTTCAATAACATTTTCTCTTTTTTTTGTACCATGCTTTGCTGGTGCCATAAGCACGTGCTTAGACTGCTTTGGGTAATCCAGGAGTGAGCTATATTTTGTTTGCTTGTTTCAAATAATTATAACATATCCGAGATAAGATTAAGAACGTAAATTATTAACGCTAATGATGCCATCTGTTGACTTTTAATGAAACCACTCAATTATTATAATACAACACTGTCTTCAGAATAATATTTACGTCTCGTTTATACTAATTTTCGTTATTGACACAAAACAATGGAAAACTATTTCCATTTAATTTAACTATTTTCTTAGATACAGATATCATGTTTACGTGTTTCCTTCTTCTTTACTTGGGTCAATTTAAAGTCATTAGCTGAAGAGGCCTGGTATAGCCAGGTGGTTAAGGCATTCAACTCCCACTCTGAGGATTGCGAGTTCGAATCCTTTTCACACCAAACATACTAGCCATTTTAGCTATGTAAGCGGTATAACGTTCGGTCAATCCCACTATTCGAGGGTAGAAAAGTTGACCAAGAGTTGGCGGTGGGTGGTGGTGACCAGTTGCCTTCAGCCTTCCACTATCACAGGTAACCCTCATGTAACTTTGCGCATAATTAAAAAAATTAGCTGAAGACTGACAGATGTACTGTTATCGGAACAAGTTACGAATTTAATTTCACGCCAAACAATGCTTTGGTTCTGTGTCTGTATTTCAATATTTTCATGCAAAGCTACTGAATGAGCTATTTGCGCATGATCATCCCTAATTTCACGACAGTGAAAGCAACTAGCAACGGTACTCACCGCCAAGTCTCGTGACGCTTTTATCTGATTGAATACTGACACTTAATTGGTACTCTTATAGTGTGGAATGCCTATTTCTTCCAGTGGTAAGGGGATACGAACCATGAGCCTTCGATTTGAGGGTCCGGACACACTCTAAATACTTCAGTGAAAGGATATCAGACTTTCTGCTATTTTTAAATCTTTCAAAGATAAAAACAGAAATTTAGAGAAGGCTGTTAAGGTTTGGGAGTCATGGGTGTTGTATGTTTTATAGGGTGTTTTTTAAACATTCATGTTTTTAAACATATGATCAATAGTTCTATAACAAATGCACTGATTAAATATTCTTAAAATTGTCGTGAACAGAAGCAATAAATTATACTTAATGACTTCCTCTCTTCTTTTTTTTCCAAATTTAAAAAATAACAAATACATTTTTAGTGCATAACTGTCTGTTTTGTTGGGCTATCTTTGCTCTGCCCACCATGAGTATCGAAACGCGATTTCTAGCAGTATGAGTTTGCAGACATATCGCTGTGCTACTAGGGGGCTTCAGTGCATAACTGATAAAATTATAACTAACCTCGAGGGAGAAGCAGCCATAAATCTGAAGACTTATAACGCTAGAAACGTAATAGACTTTTGTTATATTTCAGACCTTTATATAACTACGAAGGATCGGAAATTCGATACCCGCGACAAAAGAGTGCACAGATAGTCCATCATGTAACTTTTTGCTTTATCTCAAACAAAGGTAACACAATATTTATTTGTTTTGAATTTCGCATAAAGCTTTAATTTAGCAGTGAAAGAATATTGGAAGCTAATCATCATCACCCACCGCCAACTCTTGGGCTACTTTTTTACCAACGTATATTGAGATTGACCGTCACAGTACAACGCCACAACTGCTGAACAGGCAAGCGTGTTTGGTGGGACATGGATTCGAACTCATGGCATTGCGACTAGAAAGTGAAATGCAGTTCTTGTTTATATAACAGCTTAGCCCTTCGGACAAGCCTTAGCAAATGTTTCGATTTTTATTTTTTTTTTTGTTTTAAGGGGTGATTTAAGATCTCCACGAAGTCCTGACAGTAAAGCATATAGATTTTAGAATATAAGATATTATTTGTTGATGTTAAGTGAATCATATTTATTAGGAGAATGCTTTATTATTGAATTTGATTTGTAAGTTCATTTTATTTTATTTACTATTTTTAGAAAATTTAGGTGAGTTTGGTGATAGAGAATGAAAATATATTTTCTTATTAATCACAATTTTTAATATATGTATTATCAAGTGATGTTTGTCACATATATATATTTAACTTATGCTCCTCGTGATAGCTCACGGTAGGTTTGAGGACTTATAACACTAAAATTAAGGCTTGAATCTCTGAGGTAGGCACGAAGCAGGTATCCTGTGTTGTAGCTTTGTGCTTTAAAAATATTTTCTTTAGATGGCGCCACACGAGAAAATCTATACCAAGTATGTGCATATGGAAACAGTATAATTTGATCTTGAGCAACGCTAGAACCCAATTATGATAAAATAAAACCCTGTAAACCCCAAATAAATAAAAAAAATCAAAATCTGTTTATAAATATATAAATTTAACAAAAACTGTGACGAAGACCAATCTATATAAACAATATATGTATGCAAGTATGTTTGAAGGAAAAAAAAGATTTGAAAAACTACAATAGAGTTAGTAACTAATAGCGGACAATAACTTGTACGTTCAGTGTTTGGGTGTTCCAGAGTAAAGCCACATGAAAGTTATTTGCTGCCTTCATTGCGGAGAATCTAACCCCGAATTTTTTTGCACTGTAAGACTATAGACTTATCGCTGCCTCATTGGAGGAAAATTATTCAGTGATAACTACAAGGAAACTATTATGTTAAAAAAAATTTTTTTTGCTATATTTAATATCCAATATTAAAGGTTTTCAGATCCTCTAGAATTTCTGCTCATCTATGGAAACAAAAGAGTGTGTAAAGGCTGACTTGTAAAAAAAAAAAGTACCCATAATATTTACCAGTTCGCTATAATACCAAAGTAAGATATACGTAAGGACAGTAAATCACTTTTACTTTCGTGGTGAAGTCGTCTATCACCAGTTGACTACCTAAGTTGACCTCAGTTCTAGCACATATAACAGTTTACTTTTACAAAATGAACAGCAACAACAACAAAAATTCAACTAAGCTTTGAAGTACTCACGAAGCTACAATGCCATGGCCTAGCGCGTTAAGGCGTGCGCTTTGTAACCTGAGGGTCGCGGGTTCGCGCCCGAGTCGCGCCAAACATGCTCGCTCTCCCAGCCGTGGGGGCGTTATAATGTGACGGTCAATCCCACTATTCGTTGGTAAAAGAGTAGCCCAAGAGTTGGCGGTGGGTGGTGATGACTAGCTGCCTTCCCTCTAGTCTTACACTGCTAAATTAGGGGCGGCTAGCACAGATAGCCCTCGAGTAGCTTTGTGCGAAATTCCAAACAACAAAAAAACAACAACAAAGCTACAATGCTATTTTAAGAAGGCTATCGACCGCTAGATGGACATATCGTAAGAGGGGTGGAGATAATAATTTGATAGCTAGGTGTAATTTAAAGCTGTAATGAAAATATAGCAATACCAGGGGCTTTGGGTGGAATTCACCGTCTCGGTTTTGTTCCCTTTAGTGCATGAAGACATTTAAAACTTCAAACGTAAGATCGGTCACTTTAATACGTGAAAACGTTTGAAACGTCAAATTTACGATTGGTCACTTTATGTGTGAAAAATTTCAAAACGTCAATCCTAATATTGATCACTTTAATATGTGAAAACTTCCAAAACGTCAAACTCAAGATTATATCTCAAAAAGGTTGGTTTGGGTATCAACACTTTTACTTCAGGTTAAAGAAGATGACCTTAGAAAGGTCGAAACGTTGTTCTATCCTTATTAGTAAGAGTGTTAATACCCATACCAGCCGTTCTGAGATATATTTTTATTTAAAGTGAGTTTCTTGTCATCAAGAGAAACTCAAGATTAATAACTTTAATGTGAGAAAACTTTTAAAACAATAAATATAAAATCGGTCAGTTTAATGTATACTAAAAATATGCATTTTAACTGGCTCGGAACGTTATGAAACGTTTATTCATCATCCAGTAGTTTTTTTGTGGTATAATTTCTTCTCCTTTTTTATTATTTATGAATTTTTGCTTATCTTAGTGCTCAAAAATAGTTATGTTGTGTGATGATAGTTCAATCTTCCACTGGAGTTTAATAAACTCCTGGTGTAATGTGCTAGCATAAATTTTCAGCTTGTTGTAGTTTCAGCCGTGGGGGCGTTATAATGTGACGGTCAATCCCACTATTCGTTGATAAAAGAGTAACCCAAGAGTTGGCGGTGGGTGTTGATGACTAGCTGCCTTCCCTCTAGTCTTACAGTGCTAAATTAGGGACGGCTAGCACAGATAGCCCTCGAGTAGCCTTGCGCGAAATTCAAAATACAAACAAACTTGTTCTGTTTATATGTTCTGTATAATACATAATGTCTGTTCTGCCCGAGAAAACATTGCAGTAATATATTGAATCTCGGTTGCACTGTAATATTATTTTCTACCCAAATAGCACTTTGACTAAACGTTTTAACTGATTAACAGTATGACAGAATAAATACCATCAGGTAACACTGTCAACAGGACAAAAAACTGAGTTTAGGTATTGAATTCAGGCGCGTTTTGTTTTGCCAGTTTTATTTAATTTTCGTTCATATTAGTTCAATAGAGATTCATTTTGAGGTCAGGAAAGCTGACGATAGACGTAATCGTCCACTTGTCTAAATAAATATTATTCTTTAAATGTGTACAACCTGTTTGTTTCTCATCCAACTTAAAACTCGGTGAATATGTTCACTACAGAATGCTTCCTTTATCTCTTGATCGAATCTACTGTAATTTATGGGTTTGGTTATTTGATATTTGTCGGGAAATCCGTTTTATTTAAAAGTACTAATTCAATATGTAAGCTATTTTTGTTTTTCATTCACAGAAATAAACCTATGTTGATATATTCGAAGAACAAGTAGTATCAAGCCACTAATTGGTCTTCATGGTTATTTTAATATTAAGTTCCAATCAATTTGCGTAATTATAGTGTATATAGTCTAACCGATAAGAGGTGTGCGAGCAAAGACAGTTAATTGTGTAGATCGCGATCTTATTAACTTTAAATATTATAAGAAAGTTAGTTTATGTTGAAGCAAAACCACATTGGGCTATCTGCTATATCCACCGCAGGGAATCGAACCCCGGTTCTGAGCGTTGTATGTCCATAAACTTACAGCTGTCCCACCGAAAGACATGTAAGGAAATAAGTACTCACTTGACAATATGGCCAGAAAGAAAGCACGAATTATTTTATGTAAGAAAACTCATAGAAATAAAATAATTTGTATTTTATAAAAATGTTTAATTCTTATCTCTTCAAATTATGTAAATAAACCATTTTCAAAGATATTTTTATTGGGAGTTACAATTTTTCAGTTAAAAATGAAGGAATGCATCTGTCAAGTCTGATTAAGAAATACAATGGTGGAATGTTGCAACATAGCATCAAATTGGGATGGGGAGGGTCTAGTTGGAGAGATATTTCGCAAACCTGTAGCTACTGGGAACAAAAATGCCTTGAAGTTTTATGCAAAACATGAGTATCAGGCCTATATGAAAATTAAATACAGGGACTAGAAGTTTTTAAGTTAATTTTTATAGGGGTGAGTGCACAGTGTTCTTCCAGTACCCTGTTTGTTTTCGAATATTCGCATATAACTACTCAACAGTTATCGTTGTTAGCTGTCCTAAATTTTGAGCTGATAAACTGGAGAGAAGGAAGGAGCACTCACCGTCAGCTCTTGGGCTACTCTTGTCTGACCCAACATTTGAGTATCTCTCTTATAACTCATGCAAGGCTTCAAATTGTAGAACGCATTTTTTTTGTTAAGTGGTAATGCGAACTACGGTGCATTAGGTCCACACTCTGACATAGTGTGCTATGTACCTAGTCATTGGGACATACTTGGTCTTTTGTAGTACAAAGAAATATAACAACTTTTTGCTATAAACAGCTGTTTAGTTGTTTCAGAGCAAAGCCACATATGGCTGTCTGTTGTGTTCACCGTAGGGAACTGAACTCCTGGAGAGCGCGTGTATGTGTTTTCTTATAGCAAAGCCACATTGGGCTATCTGCTGAGTCCACTTTCTGGAAAAAAAATGTAAAATTTTAGTTGCAATATTGTACGTATACATAAATGTATAGTTACAATGAATTTTCTACATAAACTTTAACACTTGTGTTTTTTTTGTTTGTTTTTGCTTTTTTCGAATCTGTTAGTTATGATAAAGCTCGTTATTTAATAAAACATGACAAACATACCCACTTTTTATATTTTCACAAAAGAAACACAGATATTAGATATTTCAATGTAAATCACAATTTGGTGACATTTCAGTTCTTTTAAGCAATCTAACTATAAACGATTAATATTTCGATTGACCTAGGCCTATCTTTCAGTTAATCATTTTCCCTTCGGTTTCAATACTGGGTTTTTAGGATTTTGAGAGCATGGGATGGTCAGGTACATTTCCAATTTCTTCCTGCAATATTTACTTCTTGTAAATGTAATTTCTATTGTTTAAAGCAAAGGCATAGTAATAGGGGTTACAATAACATTCGGGCCTCAACGGAATCCTTTGATGATAAGCCTAAAGTTGGCTATAACAGTAATAATAATAATAAAAAAAGCACTAAACGTTAAAGAGTTAAATAACGCAAATAAATGAAAAACATTTTAAAAAACGTTTAGCTATTGAGAACTAGATCCTTTAAAAAGTTTTCAAAAATAATTGCCGTTGGAAATATTTTTAGTGAAAATGTTAACAACATTGGTGGACTACGGACAACAGATCGCGAAAACGTATTTTTCCAAGCGTAAAGACAGAAAAGCTTCGAAATGAGGTCTTCATTCTCTGTGCATCGGGTAATATTTGTGTTGATTTTTCATAATATTTGTGGATTTGTGATTTTGTTTTTAGTTTGAATAACGATATCAAATCAACTGTATCTAAGTGGTGCTGAAAAAAAAAAAGAAACGAGAAGCCACAGTTTACAAAAAAATAGTTCATTTTTCAGACTGTTGGGGAAACAAAAGAAATTGAAAATAGGCTTAGGCCTAATTCTCTTTGTGGCTTTAAAAATTACGTTGGACTAAACTGTCAACTGTTTACTAATTTTGTTAATAGTAAGTTACAACAGGCCTACTCGTGTTTCTCGTCCAATATAAATAAATATTGCTGTAACTCGAGTTGACTTTTCAGAAGCAAGAAGCAAAAATAAAGAAAATAAAAAAGCAACAAAACTATTCTGAAACTAGGCCACTGAAATAGTTTGAAGCCAAGCGAATGCCTCAAAAAATACAACTTTAGACGAGTTATAAACAGAACTAAACGGTTGCTTTAAAGGACTTATGTAAGCAGACATTTTCAGCGTCTCATACTACACCAGAATTATTAATTGTTTTAATAAATGTTGAATTATACAATGGAGAAGTCTCCTTAGTAAAGACTCGGGAAACATATCTGTATCTAATACCATCAAAATAGTTATTATCTTTATGAAAAAATTTGAAATCTGAGCTTTCAAAATTAAACTTTGTGGAAGGACTTGTTGTGATTCGTATAAGAGTCAAACAGTAAAGGCCTGGCATGGCCAGGTGGTTAGGGCGCTCAACCTGTATTCTGCGGGTTCGAATCCCTTTCACATCAAAGATGTTCGCCCTTACAACAGTGGGGGCGTTATAACATAAACACTTTTGATTCAAAATATACTATTGCAGTTAATTATCAGAAAGTATAACAAATACGATGTTATACAAAGTATTGTCACATCTCTAAACCTATTGCAACTGAAAGTTCAACAAATATTTGTTTTGTTTCTTATTTACAGCTTTTGAATTAATAAAATCTAAGCTTTTATTATTTTATTTTTTATTTTGCTATGTTGTTTATATTCATTTGGTGGGGAAGTCCATTAGAGGGCGCCAACAAGTCTTTGTAAGCGTTTACACAAACTCGATATGTCACAACTCCATTTATTACTTGTAACTACAGTGAAAGTTCTTAATACTTACGCCGAGAAAGTCCAAAACGAACACATTTGCAATTACATATTTATTTTTGGCTCTCTGGTTAATAAAATAATAAAATACTAATGCGATTTTTAAAAATTATTCGTGTATATTAGCTTTTGTTTGTTTGTTTTGGAATTTCGCACAAAGCTACTCGAGGGCTATCTGTGCTAGCGTCCCTAATTTAGCAGTGTAAGACTAGAGGGAAGGCAGCTAGTCATCACCACCCACCGCCAACTCTTGGGCTACTCTTTTACCAACGAATAGTGGGATTGACCGTCACATTATACACCCCCACGGCTGGGAGGGCGAGCATGTTTAGCGCGACGCGGCCGCGAACCCGTGACCCTCGGATTACGAGTCGCACGCCTTACGCGCTTGGCCATGCCAGGCCTGTATATTAGCAAAATTAATTTTGAAATGTTAAAAAAGTGAAATATTTCAGGTTCTCTATCCATAAGGTACAGCGGTATGTCTCCGGATTTACAACGCTAAAATCAGGGTTCCCTCGGTGGGCTGAGCAGATAGCCTTTGTGGCTTTGCTAAAAGAAAACACACACACACACTCTATCCATAAGTGGAAATATTATTGGCTCCTCACTTATTTTGGGCCACGTAACTATTTTATTTAGCACTACAATGCCTCATATTTACAGGTTAGAATATTCGACAAATTTCGTATAAATATTAACTTTATTTGTCATGTGACTACAAATAACTAGTAATACTAATACATTATGAATTTTTAATTCTAATTAATATCTAACCTTACATTTGTCTTTTTCTTGGGTGTGTGTATAAGTTTATTTTTTTCTTCATCGTTATTCTAACAACGATTTCTTCTGTAACTGACGGCCCAAAATAATCAACTGTTATTTATTGAAATTTTAAAACTATTGTAATTCTTCATGAAACTGAATTTTTTTTCACAATTACGCAAATGTCACAAAATTGCAATTCGAATTCCGTGTTCATGAATGTTTAACAAAAAGGTTCCAGACACACATATACAGTATAAATAAATAGTACACTGAAAATTAGTGATGTATTGGCGTTTCTACCAGTTTCTCATCACTAAATATCGCCATATGATGTTTATGATAGACTGAGTTGAAAAATATTGTTACTAAAGAAATAAAATGTAATGATTATGTATCTAAATGTTTGTAATACAGGTGAAAAAAAATATAGCATAACTAACGTCCAAATTAAAGTGCATTATTAAATATAGTTCAAAACTGTCAGCATCACTAAGTGTTAAAATTATCTGGGATTCTTGATCACTAAATTGTTTCAAGAGTGGTTTGAATTAACTTCCTAATTAATATTATAATGGCGCACAAATCGAATAATGCTTACTTTTAAAGTTAGTGAACTTTTAGATAATAGTTACTCTGAATTAATATATGAGAGCCTTGTAATATATAAAATGTTTTAAATAGCTTTACATAAAGATTAGTTAGGACTGTTAACATATGCAAATAAAAACCAATACTTTTCATCAATTTGTTAAGCTTCATACAATGAAAATAGGACTAGCGGCAGTATACTGAAATAATATGATGGGCTTAATTACTTTCCATGAACGTGTAAAGCCCAATAAAATGGGGCCCGGCATGGCCAGGTAGTTAAGGCACTCGACTCATAATATGAGCGTCGCGGGTTCGAATCTTCGTCACACCAAACATGCTCGCCCTTTCAGCTGTAGAAGCGTTATAACGTGACAGTCAATCCCATTATTAAATGGTGAAAGAGTAGCCCAAGAGTTGGCGGTAGGTGGTGATGACTAGCTGCCTTCCCTCTAGTCTTATACTGCAAAATTAGGGACGGCTAGCACAGATAGCTCTCATGTAGCTTTGCGCGAAAATCAAAACAAACCATACGTAATAAAATGATAACAAACTTCGTAACAATGTACTAAAATAATGTGATAGGCCTAATTTTCCATCAAGCAGTTTCATCAGCAAAGTCCTTACATTCATCAAACATTCAAATGAAGCTATTTTACACTTATGTCAAAACTATACATGAACGATTAAAATAATTTAAAAATTCGTAATTTTTAATCTTTGGTGTATGTATATCCAATCTCTCATACAAGTCTGTCTACACGTTCAGTAATCTCGAAATCGCTTTAATTATCTGAGATTATTTTATAACAATAAACTGGAAATAAAGTTATCATTAGCCTGTTTTACTGTTACTAGTGTATTATAATTTCTGGTTGTCTTTACAAATTCGACATCTTCTAATTAGATTGTATTGTATTATACCGTAAAACTGTTCATTATTATCTACTGTATTGTTATTACTCTTAGAGCTGATAAAAAATGTCTCTAATTACTTGCATAATTTCAGGGTCAACGACGTTTACGCACGATGGTGAATCCAGGGTTCGATTCCTGCAGTGGACAGAGCACAGATAGCTCATTTTGTAGCTCAGCGATAAAATCAGTAAAGAAACAAACAACGTGACCGGACGTGGTCCATAGACTGTCAAATTAATGTGGTTATAGCGTAATAAAGTAATAAGTGTTAATATTACAATTTAAAATATAAAAAAAATCAATATCAGTTTGTCATGTACATTTGTGTAATTGTAAACTTTGCATTACTGTAAAATAATACATTCAAATTTTACAATAAAATATAAAATACTCAATTCGTCAAAGATACCCTCGAAACGTGCAGTAATAGTAACCGGTTTAAATCAGCTAATGTGTACGACAGTAACCGTGATTATTAGATCATGAATATAATAAATAATATAAGTATATTTACGAATTAAGATGCAAAATATGTCGTATCAAAAAAAAAATTACAGCAACGGCAGAACTTCCAATTAGACAAGATCGTTTTTTTTTTTTAAATACCATTGACTTCTTGTCATCGTATGTGTATAATATATTGAGTATATTTATGAACAAATTAATAAATTATCCTTTCTACCAAATCTAAGCTGGCCAACATCATAAGATGGCCAGGTGGTTAAGGCACTCGACTCGTAATCTGAGGGTCGCGGGTTCGAATCCCCGTCACACCAAACATGCTCGCCCTATCAGCCGTGGGGGCATTATAATGTTTCGGTCAATCCCACTATTCGTCGGTAAAAGAGTAACCCAAAAGTTGGCGGTGGGTAGTATAACCAGTTGCCTTTCCTCTAGTTTTATACTGCAAAATTAGGGACGGCTAGCGCAGATAGCCCTCGTGTAGCTTTGCGCGAAATTCAAAACAAACAAACAATAAGATATTATTGGGATTACGGTCGAGATTATCGTTAACATCGAGAATACCTAACTAATGAAACAGTTCATTCTTATTTTAATAAGTAACGTATATTTAGTTAGTTATATTTATTATCAAGATGATTTTCAATTTCACTCTAAATTCGTAACTTACTATGATCGGAAGTTAGTATTAATACGCGAAGCTTGCTTATCTCGTTTGTTTAGTTTTGGTTTTGTTAAACTGTCCTTTCCCACGCGAAGTTATCATGGTAAGAGACTGAAAATTTTAGTGATCTGTGATTGGCTACAATTACATACCTCGTAACAGCACCATGTACGGAGACAACTTTTAATCCTGTACAAAGCTGAAATTTGAACTGCTCCAGAATGTTTAGTCCACTTTTTAGTGAGATTTCGAATAAATTCTGCAAGGTTATTAAATATTGTTATGATGGTTCAAATGTACGTCCAAACGTTGACGGACGTCTCAAACTCTGTTACTGAACTTTTGTCTCTTTGTTTCATAATTTAGAAATATGATTGCTGAAAACAAAAACTATTAGAGGAACCAGTTTATAGGCCTTATAATTTTTCATTGTTTCACTATATGTTTTTAGATTGTAGTACACCATTTTCCACCACAACGTGTACATTCACGAAAGTGTTTTAAAATTTTGAGTCTGATATCAGTATATTATTACATTGTTTGTAATCAATGGACCTGTTTTCTTCATTTTTTTCTGTTTCTTTAGAAACGTCATTAAAATAGCATATATTGTTTCATATCATATCATATCATATCATATCATATATGTGAAGACGAAACAAGGAGGGTAAATTATATACGTATTTAAACAAAAATAATCAAATTATATTTATAGTAAAATTAAAACGTCAGTTATCTCTAAACATAAAAAGTAGCTTTGAAAGCGAGACTACTTTTTCAAGAGGTCTTCCAGCCAATCACATATGATCGAAACCTCGTCTACCTAAACTAAAGGCTGTCGTCAGTATGCTAGAATAGCCTTAGTTTTTTCCCGTTTGATGAATTCTTTTTAATAGCTTCGTGGAAGTCGTGATAAATTGTGTTGACTGGGAAAACTTTAGTTAAATTAGCTCTGATCTTACATAAATTTAGCAAGTTAATGGGGTAAGCCCAAGCTTCTTCCTAGTCATGAAGCGAGTTGTTTATTACCTTCGAAATCCCAAGTAGATTCATTAGATGAATGTTAATTTTTGATTACCTTAATATACTTATGATTGTTTCTTTTAGGACATGAGTAGTAACTTGTAATTGCTGCGATTTTTTTTTAAACCATACCAAAACAGTATTCTTACAAAACGTCTTTATAGACGAAATTGGCATGAGTTTACCTTTATATAGTAAATAGTTTATATTTTGAAAGAAAGGGGACGACTAGACGAATACGAATATGCAATGATTCAAATATTTGGGACAAGCAGAGGTACCGCCAAGAGAGGAGGGCTTCAGGTTGCAAGGGCCCTTCTTTTGAATATCAACTACATTTTGTGACATGAACCTTGCTATGGACCGACCATGTGCTGGACTGCTAATATTTTACAGCTTACTTAGGCCTACATGTAATTAATATAATTAACTTCTGAACGAGCAGGCTCAGCTCAAGTCCATGTATTGAACTTCTTACAAGTCACTAAGCCTAATGTAGCCAACTATTGAATGAATAGACCAGGCTCAAATAGAGGAGTGGTGGTGATTGGGTATTTTAAATATGTCTTCGTAATATTACCCTGAAATATTTGCATCTAAAAGAGATATGAACACAATCAGCGACTAGGTGTTCAAGAACGCTTGGTTTTATTCATAATGTTTCGCATTATTGTTTTCTATTTTTGTTTTACTTGTAAATATCATATTGCTTTCATACCATAACGAACTGTACCAGTGTTTCAAGGAAAACATTGCACAAACAAACACTTTTGCCTTCATATCATCATGAACCAGGTAGTGTGCAAAACATATTTATTACAAGGAAAACATTGCATAAACAAACGCTTTTGAACAAGTATGAAACAACAACATACGTTTCAGTGCTGTAAACTTTAAGAATTACAAAGATGATTGTTTTTTTAGTTTATACTAATTTTTTAACTGGTTTGATTTGTTTGAATTTCACGCAAAGCTACACCAAGATTAACTACACAAGTTGTCCCTAATTTTGCAGTAAAAGTGTAGAGAGAAGGTAGATACTCATCACCCCCTACCGCCAACTCTTGGCTTAATCTTTTGCCAACGAATAGTGGTGACCGTTCCTCCCACGGGTGGTGGAACGGGTATTAGAACCAGGGACACTCAGATTGCTTCAATGGATGACTGAAAATTAACTTAATAGTTTCGCTAGTCACACAGAGCTCAAATATTTTTTAACAAATTCAATTGAGGGAACTGGTTGACAAAATTATATCTTTCGTCCTAGGCTATTTTTGCTAATTTAAACATTTGAAATAATACCCGTCATGAATGAAGTAAAAAAAAATTCTATTCATAATACCCAATCACCTGGAGAAACCAGTTGGTTTAGCGGAATGCTCTTGGGCTTATAGCGCTAAATTTAGGTTTAATCCCGGGAGAGAGTGTAAGCAGTAGCACATTGTGCCGCTTTGCACTTAAGCTCAGTCAACTTGTAGCCACTCTTAAAATCAAACTTTCTCGCAGCTGGTATTTTTATGGAGAAAGGTCATAAACCTAAGACTTAATTTTTTTTAAATATAATATAAATATAAATATAATAACTTTCTCAAAATAACCTAGACCTTCAATTAAACTTTCATAAGACGTTTCAAACATAATGGTGTTAAAGTGTAATTCAATCCAAATTGTAATTTCAGCAAAATTTTGATCCAGACATTTTATAATCAACAAAATAGTTAGCTAAATGTTTTTGTTTTTTTTCATTTACGATTAAACAAGTGAATATCAAAGTTTGCCGCCTGGAAATGTTAAAAAGACCTTTCAAAAAATGATGTTTTTAAAACGAGGGATTTTTAAATACAATATTTTATCTTTAAATAATGAACAAATTTGCATAGTTTGACAAATTCTTCCCATAGATCGAAACAGTTGACAACGTTTTGGGACAACCTGATACTTTAAAATAAATTAATATAACTAAAATTAAATAAATCCAGTCCTTATAGTTCATGTTGTTATCATGCATTCTCTTAAAGTCATTTAAATTTACTTCCTCTACAACATCTGAAAGCAACCCATTTCAAAAACCATCCACCCTGTTAGAAAAATGAAACTGTCTTAGTTGAAGATGACTCCTGCTTTACTAAAATTTATACTTGTGGCTTCTAGTCACATAGTCCTTACTGTTAAGTATGAAAAAAATGATGATGCATTGATGATGTTTACAATCTTAAACACCTCAATCAGATTCCCTCTACCTCTTCTTTTCCCAAGACAAAACAATTTGAGAGGTTCCAGCTTCTTCTCATACGACAACTATCTACCCCTAGGTATTATCAGATCTTATTCTAGTAACTTTACTCTGATTCCTTTCCAAGAATTGAACGTTTTTCTTAAGGTAAGGAGCCCAAGATGGAACACAATATTGCAAATGTGGCCTAACCAGTGACCTGCACAATGAAATTACAACTTTAAACTGTTTTCAATATTTCTGTAGATACAACCTAAAATCCTATTTTATCTACCGCTAGTAACAGCACACTACCTTGATGACTTTAGTTATTTGAACCCACACACGCACGTGCTTCTCATGTACTTCTGAATTACCCCGTACAATTATATATAATATTTTCAAAATAATTGAAAAGTTTTTATTTTACTATACGTTTGTTCTGTATTATTCATAATCGTTTTTAAATATTATTAACGTTTCTTTCCTTAAATTGACAAGTTTTTATTTTACTATACGTTTGTTCTGTATTATTCATAATCGTTTTTAAATATTATTAACGTTTCTTTCCTTAAATTGACAAGTTTTTATTTTACTATACGTTTGTTCTGTATTATTCATAATCGTTTTTAAATATTATTAACGTTTCTTTCCTTAAATTGACAAGTTTTTATTTCCGATTCTTTATATTCAGTATGATTTGTGCCCACCAGTCAAGTGTTAAGCTTACTGTAATCGACTCAGTACTTTACAAACGATCTTATTCCTTCACAATAGTAGAGAAACAATTATTTATTCCCATTAAAGCCGGCTGGGTATTTTACTTTTTAGATTCCTTACCATTTGAAATCCCCTCTCCCCCCAAGGTAAAAGGAACGGATGTAGCCAGATGGTTAGGGCGCTTGACTTGTGATATGAAGGTCGCAGGATCGAATTCCTCTCACACCAAACATGCTCGTCCTTTCAGCTGAAGAGGCATTATAATGTGACGGTCAATCCCATTATTCGCTGCAAAAAGAGAAGCACAAAAGTTAGCGGTGGATGGTGATGACTAGCTGCCTTCTCTCTATAGACAGCTAACGCAGATAGCCCTTGTGTATCTTTGCGCGAAATTCAAAATAAACAAACAAACAATATATAAAGTATAGTCTAACCGTCTTTAAACTGACTGGCCACATTACGTATTAATTTTCCTATGATTTTACTTTCAAAAATAAAAATAAAATATTTGTTAGAAGAACAATAATCTAAACCTATTAAAACTGTATGAACATGTTATTTGTTAGTTCTCAGATTATCTACAAAAAAGGAATAATGGTAAGGACAAGATTATTTAACACTGTTAAAATCGGTCATATTTGTTAGTTTCCTGGTGCATTTAGAACAGGAACCAATTGCACAGAAATATAATATATTCTTCTTGCAATCATTTGTGTCTTTAGTGGGTTTTGCTTTGTGGTTTGTACGAAGAAGATTGGTAGAGCAAAGAGTAAGCAATAAAGTGCGAATATATAATTGTTCCTCCAATATGTGAGAATAACACCTTTTTTTACTGCGTGTTTCCGTTTTCTCTTACATCGTCGCTTCAAATTTAAAACTTATTTAAACTGTTAATTTTCTTTTACCTTGGCTTTAAATATTTTAAAGTATAGACATGTGTTGTATTGATACACTGAACTTGAACTTTCCGCTGTTTTAATCTGTACAGGAGAAATCGCCTTCGTTTTTAGTTCATTCATTCGCCTCCTTTCAGTGTTTCTCCGTGTAAGGTTATAAAGTTTTGTTTGTTTTGAAATTTCGCACAAAGCTATCTGTGCTAGCCGTCCCTAATTTAGCAGTGTAAGACTAGAGGGAAGGCAGCTAGTCATCACCACCCACCGCCAACTCTTGGGCTACTCTTTTACCAACGAATAGCGGGATTGATCGTTACATTATAACGCCCCCACGGCTGAAAGGGCGAGCATGTTTGGCGCGACCGGGATGCGAACCCGCGACCCTCAGATTACGAATCGCACGCCTTAACACGCATGGCCATGCCGGGCCCTAGGTTATAAAGAACTGACGATGGTCATTATTATTTTATTTAGATATGCCATTTTTCGACTATATATTTTACATCATCATATTTTTTCAAGTGTAGCTTAAGAGGGCACCTATAACTTGCTCCCATCCCAGAGGCACAACGGAAAGTCTACGGACGTAAAACGCTAAAAACCTGGTTTCGATACCCATGGTGAACGCAACATAGACAAACCATTGTGGAGCTTTGTACTTATCTACAAACAAACAAACATATAGCTTGTTTATGATACAAAGACTATGACAAAGGAAAGATGAAAGTAAAAAGAAGAGAAGAGATAGATAGTAAATATCTAGATAGTAAATCTAGACAGAAAGAGAAAAAGCATATAAGATAACAAAGCAAAGAAAAGATTAAATACACGACTAAATCAAGAACCAAAATAAGACAGAGGATTTGATAGAGCTGGACAAAAATATATATAAAAATACGGGGAGAAAGCAAAACAAATTACTGGAAAATAACAAAAATTAAGACTAAAAAAAGCAAGTATAAAAAGAAAACGAAATAAGTTTAGAAAAGTTTGCTTTTGGCAACCACAACGAGTTACAATGTGCTACCTGTGCTCTTCCTACCACGGGTGTTGAAATCCAGTTTCTAGTGATGGGAGTCCGCAGACATACCAATGTGTTACAAGATGGAGAAAGAAAGGAGGCCAAACATATAAAAACTACAACTGAATAAAATCAGGATAGTTGAAAAAGTACGTATATATATATAAGAAAAGAATGATGAAGGTCAAGCACGAGAGATAGAGAGATAAACAATAGAAAAATGAATGAATGAATGATAAAGTGGCGGAAGGACATGTAAAACTAAGTGGATGCAAGAAAAACATTTCTTTAAATAATTTCAATACGACGAAAGTAATTTTTTTGCTCATTGACACAATTTTATCGAATACAACCAAAATCCGCATTTTGTGCCACCAAAATATTTTGAAATAAAGTTTGACTGTGTGGGTATTGATGTTGTTGTTAAATACCCAGGAGGGTCAGGTACATTTGACCTCTTCCTCCCTCCCGAACGATTATAGCGTCTGTCTTTAGGGTTTTTTTTTTTTTTTTAAAGCTCTGGGCCAGAGTAAAAGTATAACATCATACTCAGGTCCATTTTAGGGCTCAGTCCATGCATGGACGAACAAGTTTGAAATAAAGTAATTAAATGGTTTATTTGTTGAATTTCCCGCCAAACTACATCAAGGCCATCTGTGTTAGAAGTCCATAATTATGAGCCGAGAGACTAGAAGTAATGTAGCCAGCGGCATAACCCACCATCAAATCTTGAGCTACTTTCATCAAACATTAGGATTTGAGGTTATTCTTATTACGCACCCACGACCCCAAAGTTCAAAACACGATTTTTTTTGGAGGGGGTGAACTACCGAACCGTAGCTCCACAAACTGGTGCTCTAACTGCTGGGCCACGGTCGATCTAATAATTAATCATATGAACTGCTGTAGTTCATATGAAGTTCTGAAAGTTGAATTATTGTGGGGGAAAAATAGATTTTGATTTTAAGATTAGTTACAAAATACTGAAATAAAAATTTTTTCAAGAATGTTGTAAAATGATTTTTATACCGTACATAACAATGTTTCTGAAATGTATATATAAATACACTACTTTTAGTTTGAATTCAGGGAACGACGTCTAATAATATATTCGAAAAATGTCATACTGAAAGTAGTTAAGATAATATAGAATCTGTTAAATATATTTTGTCAACAGATAGCCCGATGTGGCTTTGCTATAACAAAACAAACAAGTACAGTAGTATGAGGTTTAAAAATTTTGACGTGCTCTGGTGGAAGTCTACGAACTTACAACGCCAAAATAAAGGACTCGATTCCCCTCGGTGGACACATCAGAGAGTCCAGTGTGGCTTTGTTTTAAAGCAAATAGACAAACAAGTCAAAAAGTCTGAAAAAGTCATTCCATATGAGAAAATAACTAAATGGTTGAAGCTAGAACTAAAAATTAACTTTGTACTTAACGAAACAAAACGAATGGCTACTTTCGCAGTAAAATAACAAATAAATCAGAATCGTATTCAGGCGTCACAGAGAAGTAGTCGATTCGAGGCTACATTCTTGTCGGACAAACCAGTGGCTTATTCCAAATGTATAATAGTAAGTAACACAATTATCGGGCCCGGAATGACCAGATGGTTAGGGCGCTTGACTCAGAATTTGAGGATCGTGGGTTAGAATCCCCGGCACATCAAACATGCTTGCCCTTTTAGCCATGGGAGCGTTATACTGTGACGGAAAATCCCATTATTCATTGGTAAAAGAATAGCTCAAGAGATGGCGGTGTTTGGAGATGACGCATTAGGGACGGCTAGCGCAGATAGTCCAAGTGTAGCTTTGCGCGAAATAAAAAACAACAAAAAACAAAACCATTGTTTGATGAAACATGATTTACTTTAGACTCTATTAACTACACTTATAAGTTTTCGGCCCGGCATGGCCAGTTGGGTTAAGGCGTTCAACTCGCAATCTGAGGGTCGCGGGTTCGAATCGCCGTCGCACCAAACGTGTTCACCCTTTCAGCTGTGGGGGCGTTATAATGTGACGGTCAATCCAACTATTCGATGGTAAAAGAGTTAGTGATGACTAGCTGCCTTCCTTCTAGTCTTACACTTCTAAATTAGGGACGGCTAATGCAGAATAGCCCTCGGGTAGCTTTGTGCGAAATTCTAAAACAAACAAACAAACAATACAGGTTTTCACTGCCACGGGAAACTTTCGTCGTACATAAAATTAACGAAACTTGGAACTGACAGACGATCAGACTTCCTCAGTTTTACTGCTAATAATATGCTACAGACAAAACTTGACTCCAACAGCTACAATTAACGATGTCAGCGATTCATAATAATAAAAGATAAGCTCTCGTCGAGATATTTCAATAACACAATATACGTCGCGAGTGACGACTCGTGCGCTATTTCAGATATCGTGAATGACAAATTGTACAGGTTTATTATGTGGAACAACGAGTATAGTGGATACTAAAAGGATTAAGGAGTTAGGGAGGCAACTGCCCCATAATTACCGATCTTACTGTACACAAAACATTATCTGGAATAGATAAGTATTACAAAAGGGTAATGCTAAAGGTGTAGTAAATAGATACCCTGATGATAAACTACGGAGAGAGCTGATGAATAAATGCTGAACAGAGGAATTTAAATAGGAGCTAATGGCCGGCTTTAGAAAACAGAATGCAGTCCAGACGTGACTAGTTGCAGTAGATAACCTCTGAAATGAGCATTCGTTTTGTCCTTCTGTTTATCGTGCAAACGAAATTTTTAGACTTACAAAAGAATAATTTGGTCTTCACGTCCCTATTTTGAAACTGATAAAATATAGGGACAGCAGTTAGCTACAGCACCTTCACTATTTTTATAAACAACTCTTGTCTGACAATGCATAAATTACTAAAAGCCTAGTGTATTGTAATTCCTTTAGTGTAAGTTTGGTATATTGTAATTCCTTTGGTGTACGTTTGGTATATTGTAATTCCTTTGGTGTATATTTGGTATATTGTAATCCCTTTAGCATAAGCCCGATGTATTGTAATTCCTTTAGTGTAAGTTTGGTATATTGTAATTCCTTTAGTGTAAGTTTGGTATATTGTAATTCCTTTGGTGTAAGTTTGGTATATTGTAATTCCTTTGGTGTACGTTTGGTATATTGTAATCTCTTTAGCATAAGCCCGATGTATTGTAATTCCTTTATTGCATGCTTGATATATTGTAATTCCTTTTTATCACAAAAATGTTTTATTTTAACGAAACCCAGTTACTCACACTCTGTTAGTTTACGCTATAAAGAAAAAGAAAAAAAAACGTATGTCTAGAGTAACTGGAAATGCATGAATTTATTTAAAACTGATTTAACTGAATATTATTCAGCAAGTCTAGTTTTGGTGGGAGGAAGGTGTAAAGAGCACAAGAAACACCAATCTGTAACCAGTGATGACGAGAAAACCCACTTGTAGAGAAATATATATTTGTGAAAACGGCTGGTTTCGGTTAAGAAAATTTTTATGTAGAGGAGCGAGCCGTTTTCACATATATATTTTACTAATCTGTAACATCAATGTGCTCAAAGTGTAGTTGATATAACGTTCGGAGTTTCAGGCTTATGTCAAGTAAAATAAATCATTTTACAAATATTTATTCCTATGCAAGCTACTTAATTTGCAAATGAGACACAAAATGCCACGCACACAAATTTACCATATATTTACCTTCGCATTTAATGTTATACGTATGTAAATCTATTGTCTTGAGAGCTCAGAAACATCTCTGAATGTTTATCAAGGATAATGCCGCCTCTCACTTTCACAACCAGTGTCGGTGCTCAGCTGTGAAAACAACCCGTTGGAGTACGATAAAGATTCATGGTACGCGAGACTGTAAACACAAAGCGATTAAGCAAGACAAACAACGTTTCTGGTCACATAACAAACGTTTGGATGTTGATTCTTTGTCTGAACTTGAAAGAGCACCAGTACTCGCGTTAGAAAAGTTTTTCTAGATTCCTGCTTCTGCTCCACTAATGTTTTGTAGGACACGGCTAATTCTCTGTCCTTGTGTTACTTGTTCACATAAGACACCGGATAATGATAGCCCCTTCCTCGTGTTACTTGTTCACATAAGTCACCGGATAATGATAGCCCTTTCCTCGTGTTACTTGTTCACATAAGTCACCGGATAATGATAGCCCCTTCCTCGTGTAACTTGTTCACATAAGATACCGGATAATGATAGCCCCTTCCTCGTGTAACTTGTTCACATAAGACACCGGATAATGATAGCCCTTTCCTCGTGTTACTTGTTCACATAAGACACCGGATAATGATAGCCCCTTCCTCGTGTTACTTGTTCACATAAGACACCGGATAATGATAGCCCTTTCCTCGTGTTACTTGTTCACATAAGTCACCGGATAATGATAGCCCTTTCCTCGTGTTACTTGTTCACATAAGACACCGGATAATGATAGCCCCTTCCTCGTGTTACTTGTTCACATAAGTCACCGGATAATGATAGTCCTTTTCTTGTGTTACTTGTTCACATAAGTCACCAGATAATGATAGCCCCTTCCTCGTGTTACTTGTTTAGCTTTATGCTTCCCACTAATGCAGTTCGGACAATTGACTGTAAAGCTATGCAAATGGATTAAATTCTACGTAATTGATTTGTGGATCACACAGGAAGTGGAAGAAAAGAAAAACGGGGAAAGCTTCCTAACCTTTCTACCCGAAAGAGGCAAAAATAGATAACGCGTGATTAAATTACAGGGAATATGCATTTGCCTTAAGACCACGATAAATTATTAAAATAATTAAGCAGGATTGTAATACCAACGTGTCTTATTCTAACGAATTTCCGCTTCAGGAATACTTTTACTGTTACAACTGTCGACACGCTTTTAAAGGCCAGACAAACACAGGTCTGTGAGATGACTTGTAATGAAAAAAAGGGTTAACCAGTGCAATATACGTAAAGTTAGCCAGTGAAGTATATAAAAAGAATTAGCAAGTGTATTATATAAGAAAGGTTAGCTAGTGTATTTTAAAAAGGATTAGCTACTGTATTATATAAAAAGGATTAGCTAATATATTATAAAACAAAAGGTTAGCTATTGGTGTATTATATAAAAAGGATTAGCTAGTGCAGGGGTCACCAAATTACGGCACTCGAGGTCAATTTGTCCGGCCCGCCAGCAGCTAGCCGCTTGGAAATAAAAAGTGACATTTCATCAAATCCCGGTTGCACCAAACATGCTCGCCCTCCCAGCCGTGGGAGCGTTATAACGTGACAGTCAATCCCACTATTCGTTGGTAAAAGAGTAGCCCAAGAGTTGGCGGTGGGTGGTGATGACTAGCTGCCTTCCCTCTAGTTTTACACTGCTAAATAAGGGACGGCTAGCGCAGATAGCCCTCGAGTAGCCTTGCGCGAAATTCAAAAACAAACAAACAAATCAAATGTTTGAATGTTATAACATAATAAATCACACAAATGGTCGCTTTAAGCTGGCAAACACAAGACGTTATGACAAAAAGAAACAAGGCTGTCACGCGCACTTTTAACCAATAGGAAAATTCTTTTTTCGTTCTTGCTGCCCGTTTATTCATATCGAGGCACGTATCTATGAAAGCATTAGGATTTCGAAAACAAGTACAGACTTAACCCTCGTCCTATCGACTCGTCTTGTAAATTCAGCGGTCTAGGGTTACTGTTTCAGCAAGCTCATTTATCTTAGTAGTCGGGTTATGCGCTTTTCGTAACTCGTTCTAAGGTAAGTGTCGTGGCAAACGTACGTTACAATATATTTTGTTTGTGCGTTCTTGGACCAGTACAATATTTTTCTCACAGCGTTTTGTGTTTTTCATTTTCAGATCCTGTTTTGTTTTTTCTCACCCATCGTTATGGCTGCTTTTAAAAGAAAAAAGTGGACTCTGAGTGTCGTGCTTTCAATGAAGAATGGGGAGAAAAGTACTTCTTTGTGGAAACAAAAAAAACCAGAAAGATACTTGTGTGCACCGAACGTGTTGCCGTTTTGAAAGAGTACAATCTTCGGCGTCACTATGAAACAAAACATATATCAGCATATTTGAAATTTTCAGGAAAGTTCCGTTCTGAGAAAGTTGAATCCATGAAACGTGTTTTTAAATCTCAAAAGAATCTCTTCACGAGAAAGTTTGCTGAAAATGAATCTGTCACTCGTACAAGTTACAAAACAGTGCATATGATGACAGAGCGAGGAAAACCTTTTACTGACGGCAACTTCATCAAAGAGTGTATGATGGAAGCAGCAAATGAGCTGTGTCCTGAAAAAGCCAATTTCTTTGAAAGTATCAGCCTTTCAGCAACTTCAGTTGTACGGAGAGCAGAAGAACTTGGAGAGAACATCGCATTACAGATACGCCAAAAAGCTAGGAACTTCTTATAGTATTCTCTGGCACTGGATGAGTCTACTGATCTCTCGATTACGTCACAACTTCTCGTGTTCATTCGTGGAGTTAATTTGGACTTTCAGATCACGGAAGAGTTGGCATCAGTTTGCAGCATGCACGGAAGAACAACTGGAGAAGACATTTTCATGGAAGTACATAAAACTTTGCAAGACTATAACCTTCAGTGGAATCAGCTTAGAGGTGTAACCGTTGATGGAGAAAAAAAACATGACTAGAGTAAAGAATGGTCTGGTGGGGCTGATCAGGAAACAGTTGGAAGATCTTCAACTCCCAAGCGCTCTGTTCATACACTACATCCTACATCAGTAAGCATTCTGTGGAAAAGACTTAGATATTTCTTGCGTACTGAAACCAGTAATTTCTGCAGTGAACTTCATTCGGAGTCATGCACTTAATCATCGCCAGTTCAAGGCGTTTCTTGAAAAATTGCTTCGGATTTCTGTGACTTGCCTTATCACATGGTGGTGAGGTGGCTCAGCTGCGGTAAATTCTTGTCTTTTGTTTATAAGCTGAGAAGAGAAATAGATGTATTTTTTATCGAGAAATATATAGCCGATCCACTTCTGTCGGATCCAACCTGGTTGTCAAAGTTGTCCTTTTTGGTTGACATCACATCCCACATGAATGAATTGAACTTGAAACTTTAGGGGAAGAATAACCTTGTCTGTGATTTCTATAGAATCATTAAAGGTTTTCAGAGAAAGCTGTCATTGTTTGAAGCACATTTGGAAGGAGGAAACTTCTCTCATTTTCAGTGTTTCAATGAGTTTCATGCTGGAATCACGGAAGATGTCAACCTGGAGTTTCAGAAAAAGATTATTGGTGATTTAAATAAACATTTTTAGAGAGATTTTCGGATCTTGACAGAATCGAAAGTGACATTCTCCTTTTTCAGAATTCTTTTGATTGTGTCATTGATGACGTGCCAGTGGAACTTCAGCTGGAGGTCATCGATTTGCAAGGAAATGACTTGTTGAAAGCAAAACACAGAGAGGAGCAACTTATTGAATTTTACAGCTGCATACCTGAAGATTATTTTCCAAAGCAGTTCGCATCTGATATGGCATCAGTGTTCGGAACAACTTATGTCTGTGAACAAGGATTTTCAAAAATGAAGTATGTGAAGTCAATACATCAATCAAGGTTGACTGATGAACATTTGAAAGCAATTCTAATGATTGGATGCAGCAATTCAAAACCTAACATTAAAGATATTTTGAAAGCCAAACGCCAATTTCATAAATCTCACTAACTTTTTTGTGGCTTAGTGAAATTCAAAAATGTACTCACTATGTGCGATGTGACAATTGTTTTTGCTAATGTCACCTTCTTTGATAACCTTTTTGTAAATAAAAATGTTGGTTGTATTTCTGTTTGCTTTTTATTATATGTGTGTATTGTATGCTACTCCCACATGGCTAATGTGGCATCCTAAACTTAGTGTTAAGTCTTTTACAGAGAGCTTTAGTTCTAGCTTATGAGTATTGAACATAATGATCATGCGCTTCTCATTCCCCAAGTAATCTGGGCCCCTGTGAAAAAAGTTTGGTGACCCATGAGCTAGTGCAATGACTTTGTTCACAGAATGTGACTTCTATAAGAGTACTGTTGACTAGCAGGCTTTCTTTTAACCTATTGGTTCAAAATTACAATATAATAAAGGTATAAATAGCTTCACATACTATTTACACCAATTGGAGTAAAACATAAGGCGTGGAATAACATTATGTAAAAAACAACAAAAAGTTTTGTGCGATGGTAGAATGATAAGATGTAATTAATCTGTGAATAAAATACACTTCTAAAACTGAAAAAAGGTTTTTTCCGTTACATATTTCATATATTTACATGCATTAAAATTTTTTTACATAATTGATACTTAAAATCGTCAGTGCTTGGTGAAACTCTATAATTAAAGAAAGAAAGAAAGAATTTTAATTGTTAAGTTGTACAAATTGTTGTATACTAGTTGGTTACCGGTCTGTTGGACATGCGAAATAAAAACTTGTTTGTAGCAAAGGATAATAAATTGTGCTTTTATTTTTTATTAGTATAATAACATTAACACATGAAGGTACCACAACTGGAAGACACAGTGTTTCCAATTTAATATAATAACATTAACATATAAAGGTACCACAACTGGAAGACATAGTGTTTCCAATGTAATATAATAACATTAACACATAAATTCAAGCATAGCTTTATTAAAAATTTTAAACTTAAAATTTGAAAGACAAATTATATGTCGTGGTAATAATTGTTATTGTCGATATCTTAAAGATACACATCTATATAAAATTTTGTTTGTTTTTGAATTTTCGCGCAAAGCTAAAAAGAGCTATCTGCGCTATTCGTTTCTAAAAGAGTAGCCAAAGAGTTGGCGGTGGATGGCGATGACTAGTTTCCTTCCCTTTTGTCTCACGCTACTAAATTAGAGACAGCTAGCTCAGATAGCCTTCGCGTAGCTTTGCGCGAAATGCAAAACAAACCAGCTATATGTAATTTATATTAAGTAATTTTACTTATTATTGTGGTAAAAACGTCACGTTGTAATTGTTACTGTGAATATACCAACACAATGTACCTTAAAACGAATTACAATGAACTAATAACAACGAAACAGTCAAGGACTCTGATTTTATCAACATTAAGACGAAGTTCTCCAGATAAAAATCATTTCTCCTGTAGATCTTATTACTTTCAGTGTGAAAATAAAAAAGGCATAAGATTACTGTAAATATTACTTATTTTCAAAAGCTTAACGATAAAGATATATTTAAAAGACGATGAAAAACGAGAAGCTTTGAACAATAATTACGAATATTTCACTTGACATTTAAGACATAGATGACATAAAGCAGAATATCGACTTGCTTCAAAAAATATTGAAGTATGAATATTTTTATTCCAATAAAAACCAAATGCATTATTAAATTTGGACGACTAAAGACGCAGCCAGAACACAGTAGGAGATAAAATGATATATCACCTAATTGTATATTATGTGAAAACAAAACACACACCAAAGATAATGAACAACGTGAGTTGAAATAATCAGCTATATGGCGAAGTTAAAATTTAGGGCATAAGTCTGGGCTGGTCTCGATACATTTGTAAATGTGTGTATTTGTTTGTTCATTGAATTTTTTGGAAAGCTACGCTAGGTCTGTTTGCGCTAGCCGTCTCTAATTTTAAATTGTTAAGACGAGAGGGCAGGCAGTCGGTCAACATCACCCACAGCCAATTCTTAAGGGCGAGCGAATTCGGTGACGAGATTTAAACCCGTGACCCGTCTATACCTGTATGTAGCCTTTTAGGCCGTAGTGCTGGCTTAAGTGGGATTTACTGCACAAGGATGTAAGCCCGTAATTTCCTGTAGTGATTTATTTTCTCAATCAATAGGCTGAAGGCAAAAGGCAAATGAACAGGAACAAGTACAACAAGAACTTTCTATTGAAGCGACCTCTCATAACAGAACCCTATCTCTCGAAAATTTTTGTATTTCGTGCGTTCAGCCCACAACTCATTACTCTAACTAGGCTTAGATTCACTTTTTTATTGTGACTCAAACGAATTACAAATTGGCAGATAAAAATAGTAACAAATATCAAACTGCATTTTTAATATTGCCAGTCATTCAACTAAACTTTTATTGCGTCACGTTCACGTTTCTTGCTTTTTTATAACTTTCACAGAGACAAATCCAACAACCGAATCTAGTCTCGAAGGATTCATCTTTTCAGATCTAAATCTTTACTCATCACTCACGAAGATCCAAAGACAGAAGCTTCAATTTGAGGATGATGAAAGAAAGTCCTGAGTTAGGACGTCACCATTGGTCCATTTTCGAACGTTCTTTTATAAACCTATTCTTAGCGTGAAGAATCCTTCAACAGAAAGACGTTGAGGATGCTGATGTGACACTCATGCTTCTCAAGAACTTCCAGCTCTAATTCATTTGTATAAGGTTGTGCACTAAAGAGCTAGCTCAATCAAAGGAACCTAATGAATGCATGGATTTTATGTCAATGAGAAAACACTAATATTCACCGAGGAATCGAAATCGCAGCTTTGAATCACTTAGTTCCTAGCAATACTAGCGACAAAAACTACAACATTCCAGACCATGATTCTGTATCTTTCCACATCTCAAGTCAATTTATCAAGTGTAAATTTTTAAGAGATACAACCATCCAGACGTTTCTTTATAGCTGGATCATAATTAGATGAAAGATAGATCAGGAACTGTACTACGCTTAAAGTCCATGATGCCAACGTACACTGCTGTCCAAAATCTTAAGGCCAATGAACATAAACCAAAAATATGCATTTTGCGTTGTTAGACTCAACCACTTACTTGAGTGGAGCTTCGAAAGATGAAAATAAGAAAAGGAAAAATAAAAAAAACCGTTTTTAGCATTTGTGTGCGTCTTTTTTTATAGCAAAGCCACATGGGCTACCTGTTGAGCCCACCGAAGGGAATCAAACCCCTGATTTTAGCATTGTAAATCTGTAGACATACCGCTGTACTAGCTGGGGCCTTTTTAGCATTTAATAGGGAAAATGTGAACACTATGAAACTAGCCTAAATACTAACTGGTCAAAAGTTTAAGACCATACCAAAAAGAAGTCCTAAACAGGGTAGGAAATGCCCAACAAGAGTTCTCAGTAGTGAGTTGCACGGCCGTCATTGCGAATAACTTCAAACATTCGCTTTGGCATAGTCGATATAAGCGTTTGCAGAAGGCTGGCTGGAATGTTATTCCAACTGGTGACGATGGCTTCACGAAGATCATACACTGTTTGGAATTGACGTCCATTTCTATAGACTTCCCTTGCCATTCACCCCCAAACATTTTCAATTGGGTTCAGTTCGGGCGAACATGCTGAATGCTCTAAAAGAATCA
Organism: Tachypleus tridentatus; assembly: GCF_004210375.1. NCBI lineage: Eukaryota > Metazoa > Arthropoda > Merostomata > Xiphosura > Limulidae > Tachypleus > Tachypleus tridentatus. Next base: position 195,540,772 of record NC_134831.1, on the reverse strand, counting down.
CGCTATTCACAATGAAAAAGTCCTTTGTCCTGCGGACATTGTGAATTGCAGCATTGCTCTGCTGAAAGATCCAGTCATTTCCACACAAGCGAGGGCCTTTAGTCAATAAGGATGCTCTCTCTAACATGCCAATGTAGCCAGCTGCTGTTTGATGCCACTGTATAACCTGAAGCTCCACTGTTCCATGGAAGGAGAAAGCACTCCAGATCATGATTGAACCTCCTCCACTGTGTCGTGTAGAAAATGTCTACGGTGGGATATTCTTATCGTGCCAGTAACATTGGAAACCATCTGGTCCATCCAGGTTAAAATTTTCTCATCAGAGAACAAAACCTATTTCCACTTTTATACGTCCCATGTTTGATGCTTCTCAACAAAATTTAACCGAACTATTTCGTGGTATGGAAGGAGGCGTGGCCTTTGAAGATGTTTACGGTTTTCAAAGCTTTTTTCTCGTAGATATCGTCTTATTGTTCTTGAGCTGCATTCTGCGTCCGTAAGGGCTTCAATCTGGCTCGACGATCGTCTGGTGTCTTGCAGGACAACCCATCGAATCCTCCTGCTCAACGCCGGCGAAATTTTCTTGGGCCGACCACTTGAAATTCTCGTTCCGTATACCTCAGGGTCTTTTAAGAAATTTGCAACAGTAGTTTTAATACGCCTAATCTCACCAGCGATGGCACGTTGAGAGAGACTTTGCTTTTACAGCTCGACAATTCTGCTACGTTCAAACTCTGTCAACTTTTTAGCCTTTGCCATGTTTTTACCCAATGTAACACAGGAGATGTCAGTGGGAGATGTTGACAATGCTAATGCTTGAACACAAATGACTGAATTTCGTTACGCGTTTACCGATTAACGCTTCTTTTCAGAGTGGTCTTAAACTTTTGACCAGCTAGTATTTCGGCTAATTTCACAGTGTTTACATTTTCCCTATTAAATGCTAAAAAAAAATTATTTTTATTTTCCGTTTTCTTATTTTCATTTTTCGAAGCTCTACTCAAATAAGTGGTTGAGTCTAACAACCCAAAATGCATATTTTTTCTTTATGTTGATGGGTCTTAAGATTTTGGCCAGCAGTATACACTTCTTTTGTCTTTTAGAGTCAGGAAAAATCTTCTGATACAAATTAGGTTCTACTCATATATACGTGATGACTAACAAGTGATATAAGTAATAAAAACCAAAAAATATACTGGGAACATGATAAAGACACAAATTTAAATAGTCTTGGAAAAAAATTTACGTTACTTTTTATTGGATTTTGATGTAAATACAACTTATTAAATTCACAATATTGACAATTTTTGCGTATAATAGGGATTTATTTTAGTGTGTGAGATTTATTAATCGCCAGTGTAGACTCCATCACTGAAAATGCTTCCTACCACCATCTTCTGAGGATCCACATTTTTATTCTGTACAGAAGGATAAACAACAGGTGATATTTTAGTACCCTTTTCATTTCTTGTTTAGCAACTCTTTCCTGAAAAATTCTTTGAGATGTTACCTCCTCCGTGGTACAACGGACTTACAACACCAAACCCCGGGACTCGATTCCCTACAATGGACACAGCACATAGTCCAGTATGGCTTTGCTTTAATAAAACAACAACCACCAACACAATTTGACGGTCGCTTCCGATCATTTCGCGAGGATGTACCATCTTACATTAAGGATAATTTGTCGAAGTACGTTAATCTACCTCAAAAACATTGCTGATATTTGTATCATGTTTCTGCTGTTTTTACAATTCAAATACTTTTCTTATCTTTTTTTCATCATGTGTCATCACAACTGACATTCGTCTCCACATAAATGAATTTCTCTGCTTGTTCTGGCCTTTATCATCTATTCTGATGCATATTTTGGGATCTCTTCAGACCTTTGTTTTGTTGACGTTTATTGTACGTTCATATCTTTACACCTTTAGCAACAAGCATGTCAAGTAACCATTACATCTTTCCTACAGACTCATACATAGATCGTGTATTACCACTTTTACACTTCTATTTCCAGTAATCTCTTCTATACCACTGTCATTATTCATTCTTCGTATAAAATGCATAATGTTGGTAACAGTAATAATCATTGTCCATTGTCCTTTCACCTCAAACCAACCACTTGGTCCTCTGTTAATAAGAACTATTACTTCTACACTCCATCATAAATTTTTCATGGTCCCCGACAGTGGTATGTCGTGGACTCACATTGCTAGAAACTGGGTTTCGACACTCGTCGTGGGCAGAGCACATATAGCCCATTGTGTAGCTTCGTGCTTAATTCCAACAAAAAAAATTCAGCCAACCAATTCTTTAAGATTTTGATATCTATCCTAATCTTTTGCACGGTCTCCATTACATTTTTATGATTATTCCTGTCAATTACTTCCTAAAAATCTACGAAGCATACATAAAGGTGTCTTTGAACATCTAACCCTTTTGTCCCTAATATCCTAAATAAAGCATGTGGTCTCTCGCGATCCACCACCTCTTCTAAAACACGTTTAGTTCTCTAGAAACTTTTCTCAGCTTTGTGCTTAATTGTCTAGAGAATTACTTATAAATACTACTGGCCATACTCTAAAGTCGTAGATTTCTTTGAGATCGTCATAAACAGGCGTTTTAATGTCTGTTTGGATTGTCTCCCCCTAAGAATTGAATTACAAGTCGCAGCGAGACATTTAATCCCTAAAAAATCCTTTTACTTTTAATATTTTACTGATATATTGTCTACGACACAATGTTTTAAAACTTCTATTGGCTCCACACTTTCCTTTTGAATATTATCAAACTGTAGTTAACTAGCACTATCATTCTCGAAACTAGTTCTTTTGCGATATTGTAATACAATTATGTCACAAGCCTCACTCGCCATCCTTTAACATTGCTAATTTCAAAACGAAAATTATTTGGTTTTCTTACTTTTGGTGGCTCCACTAAAAGACAGTGTAGGTTTTATTTTTAGATCTTTTCTTCACTTGTGAATTTCATGCATGTTATGTATCTATACTCAAGTGTTTTTATTATATTTTATCTGCTTCCGTATATTACTGTCCTCTTCTGGGTAACTGTTTTTTGTTCGTTGTTTCTAGAAGGATCTCATTTGTTTGTTTTCAATTTCGCGTAAAGCTACACAAGAGCTATCTGCACTAGTCTTCATCACCCACCGCCAACTACTATTTTACCAACGAATAGTTGGATTACTCGTAACATTGTAACACTCTCAAGACTAAAAGAGCTTACATGTTTGATGCGACGGAGATTCGAAGACGGAGACGCTGGCCAAAGGATGTCGCCAGTCATCAGGGTTTCTGTTCACCCTCCTACTTTCCATAAGTTTTTCTGTTGCTTCGTGCAACCTGCTGACCTTCATGATGTTTCTTCTTTTATTACTATTCCAAATCTGTTTTAGTCTCTATGACAAAATTCTTGGCGATGTTATGTTTTTTTCTTCCAAAATTTCCTCTATAAATCATCTTTGCTCAGCTTCTTCAGTTATTTTTATGATCACTGACTGTGACCAGAGCCACATTCTGCTTCTGGATAAGTTCAAACTCTTGTAATAGAGTTTCTAAAACGTCTTTAAGTAGGATTTAGTCTACAAGACATCATACAAAGCCTCCAGAGTGAGATGCTAAAATACAACTGTTTCTTAATGATAAACAGCACGTGGACCACATAGCATGCCAGTCCTATCTTCATCCACCTTTACATTAAAGTCATACATTATCGTCAGATATCCGATGGAATTCATTTCCTTCAGAGTTTCCTCAACATATTCATATAAGATTTTGATTTCTACTTCTTAACTACCAGATGCTTGAATGATATTAAAACAAAGGATTTATTCAAAACTTGACTAAAGTTACCCTGTCTGACAAAAACCTCTCACATAGTTGTTCAACACCTCTCTCACTTGTGCACATACTCCTCTGTGATGTTCACCTTCTCTGGACACATAAATTTACAACCTTCACCCACAAAAATCCTTGAGCAAGTCAATTTAATTCCAGTTAACTTTAAAGTGTCACACTTTGGTCCTTTCATTTATGGCATATGCTGCTCAAACACACATTTGTTAAAAAGTACAATAACAGCAATATTTATCGTAGTGAAATTCTGACAAAAGTTGTTATTCTTGTAATTTTGAAATAATTACATAGTGACTTCCTCGCCAAACATACGTTTAAATGAAAAAGTGACCAGTGTTTAGGAGAATTACGTAAATTCTGTATAACTAGACTGGATGAATTGAAAATGTTTACTGAATTGTGGATCTTGCCAATTCGGACACTACAGTTCTCTTTGCTTGCGTCCAGAAACTATTCCTATGAAACCGTTGATGTTGTGATACAGTATTAATATGTCAACCATAGGTTCACTATATTGATGTTGTGATACCATATTAATATGTCAACCATAGGTTCACTATATTGATGTTGTGATACAGTATTAATATGTCAACCATAGGTTCACTATATTGATGTTGTGATACAGTATTAATATGTCAACCATAGGTTCATTATATTGATGTTGTGATACAGTATTAATATGTCAACCATAGGTTCACTATATTGATGTTGTGATACAGTATTAATATGTCAACCATAGGTTCACTATATTGATGTTGTGATACAATATTAATATGTCAACCATAGGTTCACTATATTGATGTTATGATACAGTATTAATATGTCAACCATAGGTTCACTATATTGATGTTATGATACAGTATTAATATGTCAACCATAGGTTCACTATATTGATGTTATGATACAGTATTAATATGTCAACCATAGGTTCACTATATTGATGTTATGATACAGTATTAATATGTCAACCATAGGTTCACTATATTGATGTTATGATACAGTATTAATATGTCAACCATAGGTTCACTATATTGATGTTATGATACAGTATTAATATGTCAACCATAGGTTCACTATATTGATGTTATGATACAGTATTAATATGTCAACCATAGGTTCACTATATTGATGTTATGATACAGTATTAATATGTCAACCATAGGTTCACTATATTGATGTTATGATACAGTATTAATATGTCAACCATAGGTTCACTATATTGATGTTATGATACAGTATTAATATGTCAACCATAGGTTCACTATATTGATGTTATGATACAGTATTAATATGTCAACCATAGGTTCACTATATTGATGTTATGATACAGTATTAATATGTCAACCATAGGTTCACTATATTGATGTTATGATACAGTATTAATATGTCAACCATAGGTTTACTGAAGGACAATCAATTTACTCATCGCACTTCAGCAAAACAGACACCTGTTTGTCTGCCCAGGGTAAAGACATCTAGAATTGAGATATAGTTGTCCCGAGTTTTGAAATAACAATCAGAGAAAGGCAGCCACTCAACCAGTCAAAGGGATTATCTGTAATTTTTACAGCACGCCTGCAACTGAAAGAACGAAGCATATTCAGCATGGCATCACGTGTCCAATCTGCGACCCTACAATAAGCAGCCCTATATTTTAATTACTAAACCAGGCCCTGCCCAAGTTCTTAAAAGATCTATTAATTTATTTTATCAATTGATGTTACTAAGCTATGTATGTTAGGTGAAAGTAATGTTTGGTTGTTTGCTTTTGTTTAAAGCGCAAAGCTGCACAGTATGTTGGTTGCGCTATACCCATTGCAGGAGTCGAACTCTGAAAAAATTTAACAATAAATTCTTTTTATTGTTATTTATATTCAGCTGTCTTACTATTAACAAGACTGACCTGTTAGGAACGTTTCCTTATTTGGGCTAATCGTCCTTAATTTTACCAACGAGTAGTGGAATTGACCGTTATATTATAAAGTATGTTCAATGACGGGATTCAAACTCACGACCCACAGACTACGAGTCGAGCGCCCTGACTACTCGATCATGTGGACCGTAAAGGTTTCTATTCCACAGTTCTTCGCTAAGACAGTTGTAAGTCAAAGGATATACAAAGGTACGATTCCCCTCGGTAGACTCAGCAGATAGCCCGCTGTGGTTTTGGTGTGAGTAAAACACAATTCTATCTGTTAAAGAGTTCCATGAAATGTGAAGTTATAGCTAAGGCTTATTCAAATTTTAAAAGTGACTATAATTGTTCGCGAGATTAATTAACACGAACATGTCTTTGACAAAAAGATTGTGACGAAAAACTTGAATTTAGCTAAGACTAATTCGAATTAAAATAACTTTGTGTTTTTAAACAAGAAACAACAATGATAAACTTTGATTCTCTATATATATCTAAAAAAAAAGTAACAGCATAAAACTGTTTCAAACTTTTTTAAATCGTTGTAGAGGTCTGTTTAAAAGGTGTTTCATGTTTTTGTAATTTAATCTGAAAAAAAAAAGTCTAACTGAATAAGACGTTTTGAATCACGTAATAAAATCCTTAGTAGGTGGTTTGAAGAGGACGAAAAATCAATGTGGGATGGAAATATTATAAAATATATAAATTGTTATGACAAGAGTTGGTATTTCATTTATACATCTCGTATTCTTTTGGGGGCAGGAGAGGGGATGAAGGATGTGATTATTATGGATTTTAACTTCGTTATAAACACAATAAAATTTACGTAATCAACCTGTTTTGCAGATCCACAGGCTAATGTGCAAAATTACAAAAAATAGAAATTTAAAATCGAGTTTTAATTATGAACTCCAATACGATGTATTTGATAAAACCATTTTCAAACAACGAGATAGGTTTAAATCAGTGAATCTTCAGGACTATTGAAAAATTAGACGACAGAACACAAAATATAAATCCTATATTATTTTCCTTCACTTTATATAAGCCTATTTTGATTTAACTATTTGTGCAACATTTGCCATTTTCTCGTGTTATAATTTATATATTCAAATTTCCTACGTGTGTATAATTTTACAATCTTTAAAACATACTTTATATTTGGTACAAATATTTTAACAACAATATTCTTACCTTCTAGACAATTTAGTCTAACAGGTTAGTACAAAATACGTGCAGAAAGTTCTAAATTATTCATAGAGTTATAAATAGAGAGAGAGAGGGAGCTCTGGTCACGTGACTGTGTAACGACACAGAGAAGTTGCCGCCATTGTCAAAACGGGAATAGAAGTCCAAATATCACTGATGGATAACTGCCCACTTCTCAAACAATGCCATAGAGCTGTGCTTGTTTTAATTGCACAAATAAGCGTAAAAAGGCTTCGAGAATCTCCTTCCATAAGTAAATATTCACATTTATGAACTTTTCTTTCAAAATGAAGGCTTTGAAGTTCGAGCAATTGCAAACTGTCGTCTACTTTACGTCTGTCAAGGGCCAAACTGTATTGTAATACACTAATTTCTACTAGATCTACTAAACTATACACCGTAGGCCTAATTAAGATACTAGACGTTAGAATTGAGTTTGATACGGTATTGATTTAGACTGAGGTATTAAATATACCAGTATTTAAGTATGAATAAGCGATCAAGCAGCCAAATCGTGAATGGCAATAGCCGCTGGTAAGAATTACACGCAGACTAAACAAGTTTTTGGTCCCAATGTTGTTTTTTTCTTGTCCGATTTTAAAATTTGAAAAGAAGATTTTAGATAGATGTTGCGGAGAACATGGGAAAGTATATCCCCAAAAACAGTTACAGGACAATTTCATTATTAGGTTCTTTTCTGATGAAGCGTTCGTCAACAATGGTTGAAGAATGTAAGTCGTGAAATATTTCAGCCATCCAGACATCACAGGGTGTGCAGTGAACAGTTTTTGGCAAAAGTTTATATAAGAGGTATAAAACTACTTGTACAATACTGTTAATACTTATCAATATTTTTGGAAAGAATACTCATATTTTTATTTTTGAAAACATCAATCAATGACTTTATAATATATGTAAAGTAATAATAATAACTGCCTTTATAATATATGCAAAATAATAATAATAACTGCCCTTATAATATATGTAAAACACATAATAATAACTGCCTTTATAATATATGTAAAATACGTAATAATAACTGCCTTTATAATATATGTAAAATACGTAATAATGACTGCCTATGTTTGTTACTGTTTATAGGACATGTATATTTAGTTTCAGGTCTGTTTAAAAAATAAGATAACAAACTTCCAGTGGCCTTCTTTGTTAAAACCTGGTGCAATCACAAAATTAAAAAAAAACAAAACAGTTTTTATTTATTTCCAGGAGTGCATCCAAGAGACATAAAAGAATATGACATCTTGAAGTATGAACCTCTGGCAGTGCCTACCATCTTTCCAGATCATCCTCGACATAAGCAAGTTGTACAGTCACAAAGTAGATCACCTCCAAGAAAACGAGCTCCTGAAATCAAGAAAACATGCCCAGTAGCTGCCAAAAAGATGAAAAGACATCACGTGTCGAGCATTCATATTGTTCAACTGTCCCAGTGGAAGATCAGCTTGAAACAAGTAAGAACAAGCTAAAAAAAACACAAAACAGCTTGAAAGTATGCACGCAAAAAATGTATTCTTTACTGTAATTTCAAGAAATGTATGAGATGTAATAAATTGAATATATAACTCAAAAAGGTGATTGACGACGTAAAAAGCTAGAACTATGACATGCTAAATATCCCGACTGACCAGATATAGCAGGTCTCCAGTCCGAGTAAGACTTCCAGAAAGGATTTCCGGCTCATAACAGCGAGGGCCAAAACAGCACTGGCAGAATATTAGTCTTTATCATTGTGATTCATTGTGTGTGATAAAAATGTTGGTTAGAACTGGTGACAAGGGATTCCTCATACTTAAATCATTTATTTGTAGGTAGTTTTAGTTATTGAACATAAAGTTAGTTTTGGTGGTAGTGAATTCTATAAGGGTTGATAATTGGTTACTGGGGATGTTTTTCACAAGAAATCAATTCAGCCTTACACCCACCGCTATACTGGTACAGGTATGTTGACGATACAATTACTGAATTCACATCTACAGAACGCACACTTAGTTTTTTTGCAATCACGTTAACTCGATACACCCCAACATTAAGGTCACCTGTGAACAGGAAAAAACTAAACAAAAAACATTTCTTAACCTCAAAATCACTAGAACTGATACACAATTCAAAACAGAGATATACAGAAAAATCACCCGTACTGTATTATACATTCCCTGGGACTCAGCACATGAAACAAAACAAAAACTCAAAATATTAAACAACCAAATAAACACAGCCACAAAACTATGTTCACCCGGTAAAATTAACGATGAAATCAACAAAATAAAACAACACTTCATCAACATCAACAAGTTTCCTCAAAAAACCGTGGAAACATTATACGCACACACCTAGACCAACAACAAACAAACAACAATAAATTCCAAGATACAACAAACTACAAAACCTTATACTGCTGCATACCATATGTTCCCAACATCAGCAAAAAAATAACCAATTTTGGGGAAACTTATAACAAAACACAACATTCCAGTAAACAACAAATTTATTCAAAAACCAGGTACAAAACTGAAGTCCATACTATGTAAAAACTACACTGACAAACACAACACCAATATAATTTATAAAATACAATACAACTACCACGGCTTCTATATTGGAGAAACAAGTAGAAAAATGGAAACCAGATTCAAATAGCACAAAAAAACACACCTTCACACGTTTTTAACATTGAAAATCAAATAAACACAACATAAACATAGAAAACACTCAAACACTAAATAAACAAACATAAACAAATGCAAAATCATAGAAGACCTACTTATACAGCAACTAAAACCAAAATTAAACCAATATAAAGGAACACTTTTATACCTATACTAGTTAATAACCTAACACCCACCTGCAACGCACCCTACAATCCGATACCCATTTATACTCTCGTTTTTACGTGTCCGTCAACGGTCATATTCAAACTCTCTCTTTCTTAACCTGAGGAAGGTCGAAACGTTGTTCTCTCCTAATCAATAAAAGTGTTAATACCCATACCAGCAGTTCTGAGATACATTTTTATTTCAAGTGAGTTTTTCGTCATCAAGAATTTCTCTCTCACTGTTTATAACTCTACGCTTTCTACTCTTTACGCTTTCTAACATATTTTTAAAGCAACTAGAGGATATGAAAAACTGATTAAAAAAAACCCACTGTACAACTGGAAGGTTATTTCGAATATGATGTTGATAGAGACTTACTTGTAACCTTAAAAGTTTTTTAACATAAACGTCTTTTAGCAGGTAGATTTTAAAACATGAATAATATTTGCAGAATTGTAATTAAAAAACAACAACTTAATTTAACCCTCAAATTACAGACAATTATTCATGTTATTGCTACGAGTGAGAATCCACATATTCAGTAATTTAACATTTTTTGGATGTCATCCAACTCATTGTAAATAAAGAGCAAAAAATTGAAATCATTCATTTTCTGTAAAAATTTGAGTGGTCAAACAATAAGAAGATGAATTAATTATAATATTATAATACAGTGTTATTTGTGTGACGCAAATGTGATTATATATTACACAACCTGAAATTTAATGATTTATAAGCAGTTTCGCCCATAAATGGTTTATAAAATGTACTTTGAAATTAATTATACCAATTGTAACTGGTATTCAAAGAGTAAGCATTTACCCCCTTCCCCTTCCGAACTTGTCCTCAGAGGTATTTACTGTTAGGACACTAAAGAGTCTTTTTCTATTACAAGAAAAAACAGAAGAAAAAACACGATCTCATTGATATTAGGTTCATTAATTCGGCCATCTGGAGGAGCCGCTTATTTTAACCACTCACACCATTATAAAGTAGCGCGTTGCCTCTGTCTGTCAGTCAGTAAACACTAAAATGACGTCAAGTTTAATGTTATAACTTGTACTGCTGTGACGTCAGTAAAATGTGCGTCTGCTAAGAATCACGAGAATAATTATGCACTCTGCGGGCTACGACTCAGCGTGACAAATGAATTCAAAAACAAGAAATAAAAATATTTGTTACTCTTAATTTACGTTTTATTTATACTTGAAACAACACTTTATGGAACCCTGTGGTAGTACATTTAGTATATAATAGTAATTTATAAATTCAGAAGGTGTCATACTAGAACAAGTGTTTCATCATCTCATGATATTTGAAAGTCTTTGCAATTCCACTTAAATCTTTGTATAATTTTTAAATGTTTCAGAATAAGCTTTAATTTATGTATTTAAATCCGATATATATATATATATATGTATATACATGTGCGTGTTTTAAAATATATTTTATTATGTGTATTTGGTGTTGAATTCTTACTTTTATATATACATCAGTCTAGCATACACACGAAAATATTTTACGCCCCCTAAGCACTCAAGATTACTTTTCGGATATGAAGTGTTCCACTTCATAAAGTGGAAATAAGATGTTACATGTATAGCACTTTATATACATGTGTAACAAACGAGATTTGTATGGTAAAATTTGTTTGTTTGGAATTTCGCGCAAAGTTATACAAGGACTATCTACACTAACCGTTCGTAATTTAGGGGTTTAAGACTAGAAGAAAGGCTGTTAGTCATCACCACCCATCGCCAACTCTTGGACTACTCTTTTACCAACGAATAGTGGGACTGGCTGTCACAATTTTTGCATTTTCATAAATCTGCAAATTTCGCTGTTGTTAATTCATAGTGAGTACTGTCAATTTATAACTACTATAAATTTAAAAAATCAGATATCCAGTTTAAAGTACCACCATTATATGCCCCGAGACACAGGTAGGTAAGTCTGAAAACATATAACACTAAAAGAAGGTTTAGATAACTTTGGTGGGCACAACACACATAGCTTTGTGCTTAACTGAAAACAAACAAACAAACCCATAAGGGGTTAACATCATGCTTAATATTCCAGTCTGTTGTCTGCTGACATGATGGGGCGCTATTCTCGTAACCTACGGATAACAGGATAGAAACCCGTCGCCGAATATGCTCGCCTTTTCAGCAATGGAGTTTTTATAATATGATGTTCAATCCCACAAGAGAAACTTATAAGTTCGCGATGACTTCGAAGGTAGGGACAGTTAGCACAGATATCACTCGAATAGTATTTCACGAAATTACACGAAACACGTAATATTTCAGCTTCGCTGAGCTTTAAAACTTAGTAGTGCATCATTGATTAATGAACCGGAAATTAGCTTTAAAACCTGATACTGCATTATTGGTAAATGAGCCGTAAATTAATATGGAATTCATCCATTCAATGCCTAATATCGTACCTTCGATTGTTACTTAAGTTAGTCCCTCACTGGTATATCTGTGGACTTATACTGCTAGAAACCGGATTTCGATACCAGTGGTATGCAGAACACAGATAGCCCTTTGTATAGCTTTTTGGATAATAACAAATAAACAATACTTAACGTAATTACTATTGACAAAAATAACATACTCATTTTCTCGCCATGCCCTATTTATACAAGTATTTATCGTTTAATGCATTTCGTGGATCAAAAAGTGATTAAATAAAAAATATCAAAATGAACACTTTTTGGAATAAATATGTATTGTAAGGAGATGTGCAGGCCCAGAATTTTCCTGTAATCTACAACTACTATTTTATTAATTGTTAGCTGATTCTTTACCTATTGATATTAAATTAGTTATTTATTATTTGCATCGTGCAGTTTTGAGGCTTTACTCAAAGAGTACGAAGTATGTAAATTTAAAGGGACATCATAAGATAATAATATCTCACAATAATAAAACGTTTTATATAATAAGTTTCTTTGATCTTGGACATTTCCACTGGCTGGATCATCTAATATGCTTTGAAACATTGTCCAGATGTCTTACTTTTCATGTGTAAATTATTCTTTTTTTTACATTATAGAGATATTAACTTTATACCTACAGGCATGATCAATACGTTCACACCCGGAAACAGCTGGGATGGTCATATGATCCAGAAATCTAGTTTTTTTGTTGTTTTTTAGCCGTTACATATGACGTGCGTTTGTTCACGTGCTTCTCAATAGAACAATGCCCAGAGTGTACTTAGCCAGCAGTGAAGAAAACGACTTCATTAAAAGGAATATGACGGAATGATACAAAAATTAAGTCGAACTGTGACAGCAGAAAGTCCTGATAACATGATAACGAAGGCGAATGTACCAGGAATGGCGCTGCGAAATCGATTGGCCAGAACACGTTACAGTTTAAAGAAATGAAACTCGGATTACCAAGTATAATTTTGATCAAGATTTTGTGCTAATAAAATCAGATATTAAAGTAAAACGAGGTCCTTTGAAGACCCATCAAAAAACTTTGTATTATTAATGAAAATTATAAAATAAAGAAAGAAACGCAAAGAGAAACCATTTGTTTTTAGAGTAACATTTTCCTTGGTCAGTTACTCCAGAAAACAAAATGTTTTGTGATTAGCAAGACACATTCCCAAGAGGTAGGTAGGATAGGTAGAAAACATAAACTGTTTTTAAACGTAGTTTTGGTATTGTCATAGTTGTTAACTAAGGCTTTTCCAAATAACAAATGCCTAAAAGTATATCATCAGAAATAAAATTAAAGAGTTGGAAAAATAGTAGCCCAAGAGTTGGCGGTGGGTGGTGATGACTAGCTGTTTTCCCTCTAGTCTTACACTGCCAAAATATGGACGGCTAGTGCAGATATCCATCGTGTAGCTATGCACAAAATTCAATACAAACAAACTTTATAAAATCAATAAACACTTGTAACTTCATTTTCTTAGGAAGTGGGTTAGTTCCGTAGTACATAATTGATCTTGGATACTATAAAGTATTCCACGAAATTATAAGAGTGACTGCCGGTCCACAATTATTATGCTCGTTCGACTTTATTTCTTATAGTTTGTTATAAGAGACAGCACAGTCACATTACAAACAGTAATTACACGTAATTGAATAATTGCACGAAATATTCCCAAGCAAATGAAGTAAATGATTCGAAACTCTTGAAAAGTATTGAGTTTATCATTATTATTAATGTTATTTAGGGCGGACTAAGTTATGTAAAAGTATATGAGAAATTTAAGAATGAATAGCTGTTTCAATGCTTAGGTCAGTAAGGACTTGCAACTTTCTTGACTCGTTAAACGCTATGCACGACCACTTAAAATGGCAAGTACAATTAAAATATGTGATTGCACAGCGACTTAGTATATCGTATAGCAACCTGCTCCGGTGCTACGTACTTTACCTATAAGTTTACTTAGTGAAATGTTAAGTCTAAAATTGACTGTAGTAGTCAAAAATAGGTACACAAAGGATGTATCTTAAAAACGTCTTCTTTCAAGTTACGAAATTTAAAGATCTTTTACTCTTTGTGTAAAGGTATAACTCTTGAATCCGCCTATAGGTGGCTATAGAGCGAAAAAGAACGTGCATCACTGACGGTAGGAAATGTAGGTGTTGCAAGTATCTCCGATTTAATCCAGTTTATTGCTCCAGTATGATTTAATGGCTTTGATATCATAAGAAGAATTTAATCCAGTTTCATGTCGCGGTAAAAATTAAGATCCCGGTATGAAAAAAAGAATTTAATCCAGTTTCATGTCCCAGTACGTGAAAAAAACTGAAGAACAGTAAAAAGAAAATTAACTCCCTGTCTGAACATTAGGGGATAGTCTCGGTGAATTATCAACACATTTCACTAAGCAGTACTTTTTCACTTCTTGGTTAGGCTTTGTTTGAAGCCTTCATTTGCTTCTAGGTTAGGCTTAGTTTGTCTGAAGCCTTCATTTGTTTCTTGGTTAGGCTTTGTTTAAAGCCTTCGTTTGTTTCTTAGTTAGGCTTAGTTTATCCGAAGCCTTCGTTTTCATCTCGGTTAGGTTTAGTTTGTCCTTTCTGCATGAGGTTAGAAAACTTAGATGAGTACTGTCTTTCACCAGACGCAGTAGAATAATGTTAAAGAAAAGCACTGCTTATTGGATGTGCATGTTATCATAAAATAGTTCCTTTTTTAACAAATTAGTGTCAAAATAAGATACAGATGTGTATTACTTAATAAAACGTATGCTTGATTAAGCATGTTTTACCTTTCGAAGGCTTTACGGGATAACCTGTTTACTAGTGATCACAATCGGATCATTTCTACTTCGTATTCAATCTTGAACAAAGCGAACACGTACAATAACTTGCTGTTGTTGATTTTATATTATATTTACAAAGTTTTGAAACAAAGATAAGTTGAATCATCAATTGTAAGTCATATGATTGGCTAAATCTCGTGCTGAAATTGCCGTTTCCCATATTACAATGATATTTTAAATCATTTAAGTAAACTACTGCTTGGATATCTTAACATTGAGTATCTTAAACTGTTAGAATAAAAACATGACAGGAATTAGATTTTAGGTATTTTCTACCTGACAAGTGTGCAGTAACAGAAAAACTGAAAGAACCTGACCTCCCTCCTCCCTCATTCTGAAGGCTTATAACGCTAGAAACCGGGTTTCGATCCCTGATGTTGGCATATCACAGTTAGACCTTTGTGTAGCTTTGTACTTAACAACTAAGTGACAGATTCTTTTTCATCGTGAGTAGACATTTCCTTCCAAAATCGATGAACGAGTCTTTCCCTGTAATTTCGATTATCTGTATTAAAAAGTTCAATAAGCTGATTGCTTAAAAACCTCAGTATATGTACAAACTACGAAGCTTGAATTTGTACTTTTGAACTTTTCAACAATTTTAGATTAAAAATATCACTGTTTGTTTGTGAGGTTTTTAATTTCGCGCAAAGCTACAAGAGAGCTATTTCAACTAGTCGTTCCTAATTTGGCAATGAAAGAATAGAGAAAAGATAGTTAGTCAACACTACCCACCACTATTTCTTGGGCTACTCTTTTACCAACGAACAGTCGGATTGACCATCACATAATAACTCCTCCCACAGCTGAAAAAATGAGTATGTTGGGTGACACGGATACGAACCCGCAACATACAGATTGTGAGACGAACGCCTAAACTACCAAAAATACTGGGTTAGTAATCGTTTTAATCCCTTTACGTCATATCTTCTATTGTTAAATGTTTTATCCCTCTTATGTTTATGTGTTATTAAATCTTTTGTTATTGCTATATGATTGAATATTTGAAACAGCTGATGGTGGTTAATTCAGTTCCAGAAAACACTGCACGTGAAAGAATTGAGTGATATAGTAGGTGTATTTGTCTCTTTACAATTTATGTAAAAAGTTATAACACGTCAATTGTTTCGTGATTTTGTGTTCGCGTAAAATCTTTCTCTTTTTTCTTTTATAGCAATTTTCTTTGTACATTACAGGGCGTGTATAAGATGAACATTGTAGGACATAGAACCCACGACAAAGCTCACGATTCGTCGCCTTGCTGTCTCGTAACTGATTAATCCACGTGTTTTGTTGCTAACTTCCCAGCCGAGATGTTGGTTTTTGTTAAACCAATTGCCCGTAGAGCCAATAAGGAGCTTGTTGATAATAATAATAAAAAAATACATGTTCTTCACGACTGCTGTTCCATTTATCATCCACAAATATCCTCGATCTGATGGACTAACGTCTACTTTTATTTTCAGTAGAACATTAGGTGTTGAAAGATTTTGTAAATGTCTTCCTTTTTTAAAGTTTGTGTTCTTCTTAGAAGAAAATTAAAGGCGAATGTTATTTTGTGTTTTACTATTTAAAATCGAGAAAAGTGCACACACTAACTCCAGACCATAAAAATTAATAAAAATTAATTGCATTGCTTTGACATCCTATTGTTAACCAAATCATATTCTTGTCGTTTGCCATATTTTTATTATTATTTGTAATAATAAAAAAGAAATATTTTTTCTCGATACGTCATTGTTGAAGCTAGTAAGCAATTTTTTAAAAGTTTGATAGAGGTTGTGTATGTTATATCAAAACGATTTTGGAACCTCACCAAGTCTTTACAGTCCATGTCATCGTGGGTGGTATTTTGGCAAAAGTCCTGCATCGTAATTTTATTGCAAAAAGGTTCCTTCGTAAGGACGTCAAGTCTAAAGTAAATTATTCTTCTCTGCAGACTTTTCATAACCTATTTAGTGTAAGAAGACAACGGTCTGTCAGCGTCACTTTCATCAGTTTGATCGCACAGCCATCTGTAAGCGACTTTTTTAATGATATGTCTTCGTACGAAATACCACGGGTAACTGTTTCATTCTTCAGTTTCTTTAGGTAAATGACGATTGAACGAGAGGTATGACAGATAGCTTTATCTTGATGAACCAATAATTTGTAGGCTTCGTTATCCTACTTATCCTGCTTACTGTTGCCTAGGTCACATGAACATCTTTTCTACTGATCTTTGTGTTCGTGGATCCTTGCCTTTTATGCCGTTGCAATTAGGTTACAACGGTTGGCGTACGACTTGTTGTAGGTCTGTTTCTGAATGATCCTTGTATCCAACTTGATACATATTCCTTTGTTTTCCAGTGTAATTAAGACAAGTTAAATCATCGCTTTTGATATTCTAAATTCAACATCCTTCCCAAAAGCAAATTCAATTTTCGGTGACACCCCACTACTTACATAGCATCAAACGATGCCAAAGTGAAGTTCTGATATATGCTGATATCGGCTGTGACCGTAAAGTTACACACTAAAGTCTCTATTTGACTTATTTATTCTTAGTATGCAGAGAAAGATTAATTATGCTATTTTCCGGCTCGTCTTATCAGTTCTCACTACCACTGTGTTCCTACACTACTAACCCAAACGCAACTTTTTGGTTTAAATCCTTCTACACAGCTTATTCTATATTTTTAAAGGGGTGGCGATACAGCGATACAGTTGTATCGATACATCTTCTGATACAATCTATGTATCTACGAAATTGGGCAAAGTTTCAGTAAACATTATAAATATTTTGTACAGAAAAAAAACAGAATGTCTAATAAATTATTTTTGCTAAAAAATTAATGATTCACTAAAGGAAGACGAGTATTGAGTACTACATATTATTTTCATTTCTTTTATCAAAAACATAACATGCAAAGTAACATAAATTAACAGTAACAAAATAGATAGACTGATATTAACATTTTTATTTCATTTTCTTGTTCGGTGCCGTTTAGTTCATTAAACTTGAGAATTTGAAAAACACATTGTGAACTGTGAAGTAAGTACTTAGATAAGACAATGTTAGTAACGTAGATTATAAATTACAGACAAGACTGTCTAGCTTTGTAACATAAAACTTCTATATCTAAATACATATCGGATCACGGTATCAATATCTATATATGTATCTTATCAACCACTATGATTATTTTATTATAGTAATAATTATTTATCTTTCTCACGTAGAGATTATCAGTTCCTCAGAAATAACTCTACAAGCTTACGACGCTAACATCGAGTTTCGATAACTGTTGTGGGTAAAACAGAGATAGCCCATTAGGTAGCTCTGTATTTAAGAACAACCAACCAGTTTACACACAATCACTTTTAAATTCAGAATCAAAATGGAACCGACGAAAATAACTTGCATTTGATAATACGGCCCGGCATAGCCAGGTGGTTAAGGCACTCGACTCGTAATCCGAGGGTCGTGGGTTCGAATCCCCGTCACACCAAACATGCCCGCCCTTTTAGCCGTGTGGACGTTATAATATGACGATCAATTCCACAATTCGTTGTTAAAAGAGTAGCCTTAAAGTTCGCAGTGAGTGATGATGACGAGCAACTGTCCCTCTAGTCTTACACTGCAAAATTAGGGAAGGCTAGTGTAGGTAGCCCTGGTGTAGCTTTGCGTGAAATTCAAAACAAAGAAATCCTTCATGGTTTAGCGGTGACCTTACACGCTTACGAGTCTCAAATTCGGGACTCGATCCCTGCAATAAGAGCAGTGTAGACGACTCATTATGTAGATTTTTATTTACACAAACAAATGTAAGAATTTATCTGAGATTCACCATGGGAATCAAGCTCCGAACTTCAGCGTTATAAGTTGTAAACTTTATCACTGTGTCCCTAAGGAACTTTTAGAGCAGTTATAGACTTCAATGGTAATACACATTCACTGTAAAAAAAGTAAAACAATGTTAGTTTTAACTTAGTTTATTTGGTATTTTAAAGTAAAACACAGACAGAAAGAAATCGATTTTTTTCACACAAAAAGTGCTGTCGTTCATGAAAAATTATATTTTTTATGGATGTGGCAGAAATCGTTTATTATAGAACAGTTAGTTTTCCAGAGAAGGTGCTTTATTTCATAGAAACAATCACTTAAATATAAAATTGATAAAATAAAGTTTTTGTTTTCATCGTCTATTGATCATTTATGTGTAGAGATTTATACAGAACAAGATAAAGAAGTAATTGGGAATTTATAAGCCAGCAAATAGGGACTTAAAAATGTAAGCAAACAAGACGTGATATACTGTAGACATTGTTTACTCAAACTATAAATATCTATTTTGACTCTATGCCGTTATTTAGAATTACATTTGGTGAAGTCAAAACAAGGAGTTGTATTTGTTTGAATTTCGCGCCAAGCTAATTTTGGAGTGTAAGACCAGGGGGAAGGCAGCTAGTTATCACCACCTACTGCCAACTCTTGAGCTCCTCTTTTACCAAAGAATAGTGGGATTAACCGTCACATTTTTACACGCCACGGCTGAAATGACGAGCATGTTTTGTGCGATGGGGATTCGAACCCACGACCCTTAGATTACGAGTCGAACGTCTTTACACACCTGGCCATGCCGGGCTTCATGGAATTTGTAATTTGAGTAAATAGTTCTACAGCCTTGTTTCTTTACTTCTTTTTTATGATTCCTACTTACAGGTTTTTAAATCTCAGTTTTTTTATTTACAACATTCGCTGACTTTTTATGCTCAATTATAAACAAGGATTACTTGATATGATAGCTAACTTTGTAACTGTATTAAAATTGTCTAGTAGCTAGCTGATGCAGTTCATGCTGATTTACTGTAGCTATTAGTTCAAGATGTAAAATGGTAAGCGGAAGACGCAGATTGTCATGGAGATATTTTGAGAATATGGTGAGAATATGTAGTTTTTGTGTAGCCAATTGATCTGTATATGATAGATAATAATTGTAAATATATGTCTAAACTAAGACACAAACCCCAGTATAAAATTTTACCAGTAGAAAAACAACCTTCCCAAATAAAACGTATGTGTCTAAAATATCACTTTAACTAAACCTATGATTTACAACCTTCCCAAATAAAACGTATGTGTCTAAAATATCACTTTAACTAAACCTATGATTTACTAATTTATTAAGGACGTAAGGCTCAGTCTTGCAACAATTTCTAAGATAAAAAATATTTGGTAAATAGGGTTTAACGTTGTAACATTTTGGAACATAAAATATCTAGCAAAAAAGATTTAACGTTTGAACATTTTGGAACATAAAAATATTCAACGAATAAGGTTTGATGTTGGAACATAGACATATGTAGTAAATAACGTTTAACGTTGCAGTATTTCGGTGCTTACGTATATATAATAAGGTTTAACCTTGTGACATCGTTAGTTTTTTAGTCTTTCTAGTTTTTCCTTTTTTTGTTCAAAGTTTGATGATTTCTTACTAAATGATTACCTTCTGGAACAAAATATAACTGTTAGAACACAAAGAACAAATAATTGTATGGCTTTGTGTCCTTTGGTATGTTGAATTGGTATCTTTCACAGGCATCAATCACAAGATACTTGTATAGTGTTTGTGTAGAGAAATGTTTTATTTTTCAAATAATTCGGGTAAACTTGATATTTTGAGTGTAAAAGTCTCTGACTGGAAATTCCCCGTTTAACGTAGCAAACGGTCGTATTCGTACGACAAAGAAAAAAAGTGTCCAACCAGACAAACATAAAGTTCTCTACTCTCAGATGTGTTTCCTAATACCATTACGAAACGTTTTCACAACCTTGCGACTCCTGTCATACGTGTTCTTGATAGGGGTTCCCCACATCATACGAAAGACTGGCTAGTTGGGTAGGTTTTTTAGCTTTTCCGAGTAATGCTTGTACTTGTCCAACGCTAAAGATGGTTTTAAATTGGTTTATTACCCACCATCCTTTGCTGCTTCAATCGTCACTAAGAGTGTGGCAATCAAAATCTCCATTCAACCATACCTTGATCATTTCCACGATGAAGAAAACAACAATACATCATTTAAGATGACATAAGCTATTTAGAGCGAATTTACAGCAAGTTAAGATTCATGATCTCAAAGAAAAGATCGTTCAAATTATTGTGTTGCTAATATCTAAGGAAAAAATATTCTTTGAAAAACGTTAGAAATGAATCAAAATAAACGCATTAGACGAGTGAATCTATTTGTTATTTTTTTATCTCTCTTTACCTGTATACGAAACGGTGAATATAATAGTAGTAATATCTCACACCTCCGAACAAAACTTATCCACATTAAGGTTTTCATGTATGATTACTTTCAGTTTCTTTAAGTTACTTATTTGTTTGTTTCTTTTGAATTTAGCCCAAAGCTACAAGAGGGCTATCTGTGCCAGATGTCCCTAATGTAGCAGTTTAAGATTAGAGCCAACTCTTGGGCTACTCATTTACCAACAAATAATGGGATTGACCATCAGAATATAACGCCCCCACAGCTGAAGAGGCAAGCGTATTTGGTCAAATAGAGATTCGAACACGCCATCCTCGTCATGCCGGGCCTAAATTAATTATAACAATTATTTCAACTAATTGACAGTTCAATATATATGTGTAGTTCACTGATGATCAACGAAAGACTGAATATGAGGAATCAGTCGTAAGCATACAACGCTAAAATCTTGGGTTCGATTCCCCGCATTGAACACCGCAGATAGCTCAATATGGCTTTTCTCCAAGTAAAAACAACAAATAAAAATAACTTACAATGATTGGTTCTCGTAGTGTTATCGTGAGTTTATAAAAAAGCAAGAAACAGGTTGTTATTGCCCAAGGATTGATCACCACACTTAACATGCTATTACACTATTCTATTTTCCTCAGTAACGTTTGTTTCTTTCTACGTTCTTTTTCTTGGATTCAATATTGCTCTAGTGGGGCATGAGAGAAGAGAAGGCCTTCACTTTCTCACGCACTAAAGTCGAATTAAAGTTTTGGGGGAAATGATTTCACGCGCCACTGGTGTTGGAGATTTCTCTAGAAAGAGTTTGAATAATATGGATACGCCATCTTTGTTTTACTCTGCAATTTTGTGATATTTGATGACACTATCAATAAACACAAGATTGGATTTTTTTTCGTTCCGCCATTCGCTCTTTACTTCTTTCGTATACGGACTCCCTTTTTCTAATTACGTATAACAAGGTGTCAACCTCTCTCTTGGTTGTGTATCATTATTAAACGTTCTATTCGTGCAACAAACGTCGAACAACACTTGAACGAAGTGTGTTTTCAATCATAATACGGATTACAAGAAACTATTCCCATCAATAAACAAAACCTTGTAACCAATGTAGTTCAATTACATTACGCAAACTTCTTTTATTACAATTGTCATGACAACGAAAGAGTGAAACCATGTATGGTTTTTTCTATTTGTTTTATAAAAATAATTTCTCAGATGCTAAATCGTTACGTTCTGTTCAGTAACTTCCTTTCTGACGTCATATTTAAGTTCCAGGTTAAACGGTCATAATGCTAATATTCACAACTGATGAAGATAATACAGCAACAGTACAGAAAGAAAGACTTATAACGGAAATGTAAATTATCAAAATCTCTTTGTTGAGCGAAGTTTCGTGTGTAACATGTGCGTATGGCTAGAACGTTTAACAATAAATTCTTCTGCTCAAAGACGTTCAGTTTACGTTTGCTATTAATATTGCTTTATTTGTCAAGGGTCACTAACATTACACGTTACAATTGTTAATGGTCACTAACAAATTCATCACTTAAAACGGTACTTCAGATCAACTAAACATTTTTCAACTTCTCAGTCCAGTGAAAACAAATTATGGTCTAATAGTTATAACAGATCATATAAGCATGGTAGACAAAGATAAATCTAAGACGTTATTTCAAAACATTCTGACCTAAAACTCGCAATAAATTAATAAAGAGAAAGGTGTAAGATATATAATTAAATTTTCTCTTAACTCTAAATATCGGTCCGAATGATTTTCACGCTATATTTGACGTTTTTTACAGACAGTGCATTTTTTATATTTTAGTCTATTTATAAATAACCAACTTCAAAGTATCAAAAGATGCTTAAATACGTTTATGATTCTAAATCAGTAACGTGGTAATTAAAAAGAGCACCTCACAAACTTTCTGTAGTAAAATTGGATTTTAATCTCAAATATTAGGCCTAATGATTGTTTTTTTGGTGTAGTGTTTACAGTTTTAGTAACGCTACCATTTTCGGTAAATTCAGTTCAAACCTTTTTGTGTTCTTTTCTGGTTAACACAAGCCATTGTAATCCGGACGAAAATCAAAATATGGAAACCAAACAGGCGCCAATCTAGTTGCCAAGTTATGGATTTCTGGAGGTTACTATCTCTGCTGAGCCGCGTCTAGTATTATCAAACGAAATAGATTTGGGTCGAGTTACTAATCACATATCCTGGAAACAATATTGCTTAGTTTCCTCGTTTTATCAAAAGCAACTTTTTTTTTTATCTGTTGCTAAGGGACATGAGATGGTCGAACTGTAAATAACAGTTATTAACAGTAAGAGAACACGCGATAACA
Organism: Tachypleus tridentatus; assembly: GCF_004210375.1. Classification (NCBI taxonomy): domain Eukaryota; kingdom Metazoa; phylum Arthropoda; class Merostomata; order Xiphosura; family Limulidae; genus Tachypleus; species Tachypleus tridentatus. The sequence continues at coordinate 195,517,031 of NC_134831.1, read as the reverse complement.
GTAACTATCTAAAGCAGACTTTCATATCAGAGAACTGGTCCGAGAGTATTGTATCCTTTCGTATTATCGTTGGTTTAATCGAACACTTTGTTGACTTAAAGAAAGATTTGGCTATTACTAGTTCTTATTTTGCAAATTTTTTTCTCCAATATTAAATAGAGCCTATCTTACCATTAGGGTATTTGTATATCTCAGGGTTCTGAATCTTTGATGGTCAAGAATAATTTTATAAGAATATTCATAATTTGTTCAGTAAAATTATCTAGTTAGGTCAGGGACATTGAAGGATGCATCTATTGTTTGTTATGAAGCTCTACGGTAAAGATAGTCATTAATGTTCAACATCAGCTCCCTTTTAGTTCATTGCGACATGAGAAACGACCTCGATAGGTGAATGCTACTGCAGTTTACAAAAATTTCGTAAAGTACTAACAAAATGCATTAATTAAAGAAAACGAATCTCTTAAATTGTTATAAATCAATTTAAACTAAGCCATAACCGATAGCGAAAAATATCAACTGTCTTACAGTTATATTGCTACACAAACAAAAATACTAATATTTACTAGGATGAGGTATGTATATGTTAGCATCAGTGTAAAAACAAAAACAAAAAACATAATATAGCTATAGTTTCGTTAAATAATTCACAAAAAACAAAATTCAACATAAAATAATACAATACACGAAATAATTATACAGTTTCTATAAATTTACATTTGTGGATTATCAAGGACATTCGTAGCGACAGCTTTTACTGGAAAAGTCATACGTCGTCATCTTGCATGGTCTGAAACAATAAGCAAGAAGAAAATGAAATATCAAGGGTTTTACCAGAAAAGAATGAAAAACAGTCTTCAAGCCACGTTAGAAGTTTATAAAAACGTTTAACTAATGAGAAAATATATAGTGAAAAGAAAATCTATTACAACAAAAACAGGCACTATATGAAAGATATCAGTAAACAATGTAACATATATAAAAATAATCAATTTGCCGAATGGTTTACGTGATGAAAAGAAAAGAAAAAGGTTAGAGAAAATAAAAGGAAAGTTTTTTTAAAGAAGCGTGATATACGAGATGGAACAAAAATAGTTAAACAGTTGTTATATATAGAACATAGTTAAAATATAGAACTGTACTGTGAAACAAACAATAGTTAAATTATTTACAGTTGTTTTCACGATATTTTGTTTATCATGCGCGAATATGATAAGCAACGTTAGTAAAACATATTTAGGCTTAGCTCTTTATTTAATTACAAATACTTAGGCTTAGCATTTTAGTTATTCAAAGTTCTTTAGGGTTAGCCTTTAGTTTGTACTATGTATACCTTTTCAACTGTTTCACTTCTAATTAGCTGATTTTGTCATCAAATAAACGCCAAATTTAAAGTAATGTCAGTATTATATCTCCACCTGTAATAAAACTTCACAATTCTGAAAGTTTTAACTCAGTAAGGTATTCAGTTACTAAAAGGTAGTTTCTGTTTTTTCTCTTTTTTATCTATTGGTGCGTATTTAACTTTAGAGTTCAAAATGGAATACAACTATATGATAAGCTGTATAATATAAGAATATGGAACCAGACGATAAACCAGTGTAACTTTGGAACATAGAGCGACATGATAAACCTCCACCTTTTGATTATGGAACCAAACCATAAACGACAGCCAATATGGAATATCGAACCAAGCTATAAAAACAGAAAAACTTTGGAACATGGAATCTGAAGTTGAGCCAGTGTGACTTTGAAATGAGGGTCTTGAAAGTAAAATATTTCAATTTAACAATATAGTATTAAAGTTATACTTGCACAAACTGAAAGTGTTTGAAGCAAAGAATAATGACAATGAAAAAACACAGCGTATGCTAAACGTACGAAGGCAGTTCAAAGGATAAGAAATTCAACTAAAGAAACACTGGTATCAAGAGGAAATTACATCATTGTCGTTTCATTAAACTAGAGAGAAATAGAACTGTCACGTTTAGGAGAAAGTCAATAAACATCATTAAAACTAAATTCCTTGGGGAACGTTGTCCCAGGGTACTCATTTATTTACAAAGGAAAATAACTAATACTACAAAACATTACAAATAAACAAAATTCATTTTATTTTGACTTAGTTACTATATATCCAAAACATAATTCTGGAGAATCAGTCAGCGTGGTACCAGTCTGGAGTACACAAAATGTTAACCGTGTAAGTCTCCTTAAGAAAGAACTACTTTCTTTGTCTACCAAATATATACACAAGCCTAAACAACACTAAAAATTTTACCAATACACAGTTTAATAATTAGAAACATATTTGCTTTATTACATACACTAAATGCCCATATTTGGATTATTCAATAATTCATCTATTTAATACTTCAGTGATGACGAGAAAACCCACTTGTAGAGAAAAATATATATGTAAAAACATCTGGTTTGGATTGAGAAAATGTTTATGTAGAAGAGCGAACAACGGTCGCGGTCAGATTCACAAAGAAAGAAAGAGGTAACTGACCGATAGCTGACCACATATTTGAAGGGGGTTGTGTAACCGAGTGTAGGAATGTATAGGGCGTGCTTAGATGTTTGATTATATTTATTAATATAGGTATAAAGGTATTCCTTTGTATGGACCTGAGGAAGACCGAAGAAGGTCGAAACTTTGTTCGCTCCTCTACATAAAAATTTTCTCAACCCAAACCAGTCGTTTTTACATGTATATTTAATATTCGTTTTTAGTTAAACTAAATATATTTCTTTGCACTTGATAATTTTAAGCTCTAAGTCTCTATCAAAGAATAGATGTATTGTTCTAAGAATCTGCAAACTGATTTTTAAGAACTTGTCATGGAAAACATACGTTTTAAAAATCCTTGACAAGAAACGTAACAGTCCATAAGTACGCGTATTTTACAACTTATTTACATGGATTACCGTCTCTCTATGTTTTTGTATAAAAACCAAATTAAATTAGCATGGCTGTAAGTGCTTAAGAGAAGAAAAAAAAATCTTCCTTTCAACAAAATAGGTATTAAAGTTTTGAGGATGGGGAAAGGAGGTTTCCTAAAACTCTATTGTTTTGTTTCTAATACAAATACCTAAGCACGTTTCCCTTCGCTAATAGCCGAGAAACTTTGAAAGAAAGGAAGTGTTTCACTTATGTAAGTTCCAATTTTCTCATATCTTATTCAAAAACATATTTCTGGGATCTTCGCAATCACCAGAATTACATGTTTGGAATGCGATTTTAAAATTTCATCTGTTAAAATCAGTTCGAATATTAAAACGATGCTTTACGAATATAGTATAGCCAGAAGGGTTCAGTAACACTAAACAACAAAAATCTTACAAATAAAAACACTGCTTTTAGAAGTTTTTGGTGTGTAACTTTTAGGTGTAAGTTTTTCCACTGGGCTCACGTAACAGACTTTATATTATAACCGTTATAACGCCTTCTTGACGAATGAGAGACAGTAGGAATTAACCAAGAATTAGGTCTTGTTTGACGAATCAATAACAGATAAGATTAGCTTTTGTCAAGTAAAATCACCAATACCGCAGAGCTTCAAGAGCGATTATATCAATTAATGTCTTTGTACATGGAACTCTTAATCAAACTAGGGAAATGTTTGACTACATTGATCGGTTACTTGTGCTCAATACGACGTATTTCTTTCTTTTTAACTCGGAATTTGGTAATATAAATCACAGCGCCATCTTTAATTATCTGCAAGCACTTAGCATTCCATAACTATCAACAAGCGTGGTCGATAAAACGGAACACTAAAGAGCTCTGTTATTGTGGCCTTTCGAGGCCAGGCTCCTGACATCCGTGCTTGTCTTGGGGTAGGAAAGAGAAGAGTTGCACGTGGTGTTCATCACCTCTAATACTACATGTATATCCTCCCTCCCGGTTGACGTAAGGTACTAGATTTAACTTATCTATTCAATGCACTTCAAGGGTGCCATCTTACGACGCCAAAGTTACAAGCAGAAAACTAGTTTACAGTAGTACGGAACGACTCGTTTTTATTTTGTTTGTTTATTTGTCTTAATTTAGTCTACCGGTCAGCAGGTGGTATGGCATGGAAACCTTGCCATTCCGTTACGTCTTTCGGCTCGTGTCGAGTCTTCTGATGCGTGGACACAAACGGCATGAGATACAGAAACCACAGTCACGCCTTTAGTTCTATCTTGTTCTGTGCTAAAATCATAACGTGGTGTATTTTTTTTAGATCCCGCTGATTTATAAATATTTGTGTTATAAGGCGTTTGTAGCGCCATCTCTAAGTCACCTTGAGCTTCCAGAGACCGGATTTCGTTTAAAACTGGTGCAGGCTTTGTGCTGTAAAGAACAACTCCACTGATGACGAAGGTGAAGGAAAGGAGGTATAGCCAATGGAACTGTTGGGAGGAAAGTAAAAAATTATATTCAATGAAAGTGTAACAACAAAATGTTAACTATAATTTATCGATTCCAGTATTTAACAGAGTTAAACATGTATATGATATGATTACACATACGAACAAAACATAATTTTGAAAAAAAGAAACATTTCAAAAACAAACAAGTATGAACAATGGAAATCAAATACAAAAAATCGAAACTTAAGGTTTAAACTGATATAAATTTTGTGATTAAGCACATTCAACATTTTGTAGCCATATGGAGAAAAGTTAAAACGCACATCTATATACAAATGGTGCAGTATGATTGGTGAATGGTGGTCACATGATTAGAACACGCTGTTGCAATGGTGCAAAAATGAATAGGTATAATAGACTGATGTGCTGTTGAAAATTTTAGCAATGCTTAGAAAGAAATCAATGGCCCAACCAATATGTAATGAAATTACAACCGTTTTAGACTTTTATTCAATGGTTCTGTAGATATAACCTAAAATCCTATTTGCTTTACCACAAACAACAGCACAGTGCTCGGACTCAGCAGATAGCCCGAAGTGGCTTTGCTATAAGAAAACATACACACACACACACACACTTTCATGACACTGCTAAAGTTATTCCCATCCAAATAATTTAAATTGTGATAATCCACATGCATTATCTTGCATTTATCATAATTAAAACCCATCTATCATTTATTTGGCCAACTCAATAAACGAACTAAATCCTTTCGTAAATCAGCAACATCCTCTTCGCAGCCAACAACACCCAAGACCTAAACATCATCTTTAATTTTAAGTACTTTATTAACCGTTTCTTCATTTTTATCATTAATACATGTATTTTCAATTTACTATAAATATCTTTGTTGATTAGGTAACAAAACTGCGACATGATTCTCCAAATTCAGTATAAGATGACTACATGTTGTATGAAAGACTTTTTCATTATTGCTAGATCAAACATAAGGTTTCATTATTATTAGGCAATACGTGAAAGTAGTTTGCTCTTTCTTTTTGTAATTTAAGAAAACTGACAGCATATTAGCTGATCTGTCAAGAACTTCCAAAAAGGAAACTTTTAAACGGTCATAAAAAAATGGAATAGAAACATATAAGATGATTTTAATATTAGCGAGAACTGTTTTAAGAAACTTACCAACGACAAGAGACTAAGAAATAAGAACAAATCAGTATTAAAACTAGTTTTCAGTAATAATATCTACTGAAGCATGAATTCTAACCAAGCGATGACTTGGTAACCATCAAAAAAGGTAGTGATAGGCCTTTATTGTCACTTAAGCCTAACCAAGTATTAAAACTGAGTTTTCAGTAATTTGTACTAAAACAAGTATTGTAAAGCAGCATTACCTCGGTGACCATAAAATAAAGTGGCGTTAGGTTTACTTAACCGTATAAACCAAACTAGCTTCTAGTGATATGTACCGAAACAAGAATTATAAAGTAGCGTTACCATGGTAACCGCCACATGAAATGGTAAAAGGTTTTTATTTTCACTTTAGCCTAACTGCAAGAAACTAACTCTTATTAGTATGCACTAGCATTTATATGGAGTAAACGTATTACTTTAGTAACCATCACATGTTATTATAATAGGTCTATAATGACACCTAATCCTACCTAATATTAAAAGTAGCTCTTAGCGATAAGTCTGTAGATACATAACGTCCAGAATCTTAGTTTCAATATCCTTGATTGACACAGCACAGACAGCCAGTTTTATACCATTATACTTAACATCAAACTCAGTAGTATTCGCATAAGGCAGTAAAGCCTACTTTTTAATTTAGACATTTAAACACTTTCAAATTTTTGTCAGTCAGTACACAATATTTCGGTTATTTCTTAGACCTAACTAGCTGTGGAACATTTTTCTTAGCCATAATATTTAAAATATTATGCAAACATATTTACATTTTCCATGTTATTCATAATTAAAGTTTTGGATCATAGCCACTCTACTTCACAATATTTTTCGTGTTATTCATAATTAACATTTTAGATCGTAGTCGCACAGTCTCTAAACATTTTCCGTGTTATACGTTATCTACGTTTTGGTTGAAGACCTCACTTCTAGTTTATATTCACTTGATGTTGTATCTAATGGTAATATCTCCCTCTCTACTCAGAACCATTCAGCTGTTAATGTTATAAAACAAGTAAAACGTGGAGTGAAAGTTAAATCTACAAATAACAAAGTGCTACTTTAATGAAAATTCGTTTGAACTTTGAAGACTGATGAACAGTCTACCAGTAAACAACGGTAATGCCAGAAAAAGCAATACACAGAATGTGACACAACAGTAACCGTAACGAAGTTACGATTTGTGGCGGTTGAAAGCCATATGTACAAAGTTTTTTTTTTGCCTAATACCATTAGCTATAAGTACACCTCTACGTGTGCACCGTTTGTGATTTCAAGAAATCGAGTTGAAATTCATTTCCACTTGTGGGTTGGGTTGTATAGCGGGGGCCTCAGTAGCATCAGTAATGAGATCAAGTGACGTCATCTCTAAATAGCAGATGATGATTTTCACATACTTCTTGAACAGATGGTTAAAAGAAGTGATGTCTGGTGGTTTATCGGTCACATTTCTTAACAGAATTCTAAACTAATAGATCTTTTCCACACACTCTAAACTATCAGGTTTGAAGAAAAGAACAAGCGAATTCATTTCTTCGTCACAATTTTTGTTAATGACGAAATTGGTAATCGCAAATGCTTTATGCGTGATTAAACTTATTATGGTAAATATGGTACACACATTTGTTCTTGATCCATCACAAACCTTTTTTTTTGTTAATCACAAAGCTACAAAACGGGTTCTCTGTATTCTACACACCATGGGTTTCGAAACCCGATTTTTAAAGTTTTAAGTCTTGCTTACCATCAGGAGCATAAATATTAATATCTCAACATTGACAATTTATCTTGTTTGTAACAGATCATTAAGCTTCCATAAAACCTTTATTTTAGTTAAAACCGATGCTTTAGCAAAAGTTTATGGTAAGGATTCGATGCGCTACAATTTATGAAGAAAATAAAAGCATTTGAGGTTACACATAATATTACGAGAAATATAAATACGATTTGTTCGTCTGTTTTATTACTTTGCACTATGGTACACACAAGTCTGTCTGTGCTCTACCTATCCACGGGTGTTGCAATCCGGTACCTGTATGTCTACAGACATATCTCTGTGCTATTGGGAGGCATATAACATATACGACTCTCAAACTTGTTTACAATGTACTTTACATTCTTATTCATTATTATTTATTATAATTTTACATTTCGACTAGGCTAAAGCCAGTTTGTAATATTTAAACTGGCAATGTTTTAATTCTTTAATTAATACAAAAAAGACTTTGAAAAGTGATTTAGTTTAAGCTTAGTAAACACAACTTGTATGAGGACATAAACTGCGAGAAACATTACTATCAACTAAATTTTAAGCGTAAAATAAGGCTAACCGTTACAAATTTTCAACGGGTATTCTACGAGTCTAAACGCAGAAATACAACTGAACACCGAAGGAAGTAGCTTGCCCTCGGGCGTAAACACTGAAGCCAGTAGCTCGCCGACGGATCTAAACTCCTAATATTAATTGAGAAAACATTTTCGTCCGGCATTTGTCGACCAGGTATGTGATAAAAAGGTAGACTGTAAAATAATTTCAACGAACTGATTGTTAAAAACTTACATTGAAAAATAATTTTCAGGAAAATCGAAAGAAAATTAGATTGAATCAGAATAATTACTTTGGTTTAAAATACATATTTCTATGTATGGTGGAATCTCTGGTAACATGTCTTCGTTAATTCTGAGTTTTTGAAATATCTAAATTATGAAAATTTTGAAACATATATGTATTAAAACTGGAGTAGGTAATTGTGCAATGACGTAAATTGAATATTTTATTTTTCTATTTTGTAAAAAAAAAATCTTCTGTCAGATTAAGCAGAAAACAACTGCCAATATTAGATCATAGATAGGAAACCAAATAATGGTGACGTTTCAAACAGTCTTAGATCTAAGAAATTGAATCCTGACAAAACTACCAAGTTATTGTCCAAGGGCTAAAGAAACCGGGTTTTGACATGGATACAGACCAAGAACTATTCAAGTAAATTCTTACAGTGTTTCAAGCGGCAATCTTAGAACTAAAAAACTGAATTATAAGAGCGTTTCACGCCATAGTTTTATAACTAAGACTAATTATGACAACATTTCAAGCAACAGTTTTTCTTTAGCTGTAGGGAAAGAATTTTTAACATGTCAGCTCAGGTAATAGCTTTTCATTAAGCCTATTTTAAGAAATTTAGTCACGAAAGGATTTCAGGAATTCAATTTTCCCTAAATCGTTACTAAGAAAATTAATGACACAGTTATCTGATACAGCAGTCCTTGAACGCTATGCTAAGAAAATTAACCATGCAAGTATTTCAGATATTGAGTTTTTATTTCTTCTGGAGTAAGAAACGGATATAAAACAACAATAGGAAATAGTGAGATGTCAATGACCCGATGATAAAATATCACGAAGCGTATATTTACTGTTAAAAATTCTTTTATCACAACATTTAGGGGAACACCCCTTCTTTCAGATCAAGGCTAAAACATACGATTATGACACATTTTATGAAACGTTCTTTCCTCATGTCTAGGCTAAAGAATACGATTACTATAACATTTCAGGGAATATCCTTCTCTTCTACCTAAACGTATAACTGTAACTGTAACATTGATTTATTAGATTTAGGCCCAAAAAATAAATGACCTAACATTTCAGGTAACAAGTCGTCCTCAAGTTTAGACCAAAAATTAAATTGCGATGATATTGAAGTTAACATGTCCTTGTCGGTTTTAGGCTAAGGAAATAAATTACAGTAATTATCTATAAATCTCACCCATAAGACTTAATAACCTACTCGTCAGATTATAATGCTTATTAAAACTATTTTTTCTGGTTTATTTTGTGACTATCGTCTTCCTTCTTGTATTGTCTTGTTTGGAATTAAGTACAAAGTTACACAATGGGCAATCTGTGCTCTGCCCACCACAGGTATCGAAACCCTGTTTCTAGCTTTGTAATCACGCAGACACACCACTGCTTCTTCTTTTCACTCACACACGCAGATCATTAGCTCCAATAACTAAGTAACATGTTTGTCACTACTAAACGTGGGAGAGGGGGAAGAGTTAGTTGTTCACCTCCATTTTTCCTGGTTTCCATTTTTCTACTTGTTTCTCCAATATAGAAGTCGTGGCAGTTATCACATTGTATTTTATAAATAATGTTGGCGTGGTGTTTGTCAGTGTAGTTTTTACATAGTATAGACCTCAGATTCAAAACCAGATTCAAAGAACATAAAAAGTCACCTTCACACGTTTTCGAACACTGCAAGTCAAATAAACACAACGTAACCATAGAAAACACTCAAATACTAAATAAAGAAACAAACATAAACAAACGCAAAATTAAAGAAGCCTTACTTATACAACAACTTAAACCCAAAATAAACCAATATAAGGGAACGCCTTTATACCTATATTAATATAATAAAATAAATAAAATTATATATTCAAACATCTAATACCGCCCTCTACATTCCGACACTCAGTTACACAACCCCTTTCAAACATGTGGTCAGCTTCCGGTCAGCTACCTCTTTCTTTGTGAACCTGACGATGACCGAAGAAGGTGCATAGAAGAAAAATATGTTACAGTTCCCACTGATAAGACTAACTATAATGTTGTAATCATTTGTAAAAAGTTTTATGATAAAAGAAATCAATAGTACACAAACATTTAAACTTATTAACCACTATAAAGACAGAGTAATAATTCCATTAAAGCTTTTAAAAAACTTTATCTTAAATAAAATTCCTATGTAGATTTTCTTTTTCTATATGCCATTCCCAAATTCCATAAAACTCCAATTAAATTTAGATTTATTTTTAGTTCAATAAGAACAGTTATTAAACAACCGGTCATTGTATTAAATAAATTACTTAATATTTTATTTTATAAAATTAAAACTATAAGTGTTAGTAATAAAAAAACATACTTTTTGGATAATAAAAATAATCAACCCATTTAAAAATATTTAAAAAAATTGTGAACAAATAACATTCAAACATTTGATTTCACCACACTGTACACCACAATTCCATTAAAATATTTAATTTTTGTTATAAAGTCCGAGAGGGGGTGGAGCCTTTGAGGAGGTTCAGGCCTCTTCCCTGGCCTGCAAGGAGTCAGACGTGTAGAACTCGAGCCTCTTTACTTGGTCGGAAGGGTTAAAGCTTATGAACGGGCCCCCGTCATCGGGTCATGGGGTGGTTGGGGTCTCTGAGGAGGCTCAGATCCCCTTATCAGGTCGTGAGGAAATTGAGGCCTTTGAGAAGGTTCGGGTACCCCTGTAAGATAATGGAAAAGTTGCCGGACGTAACATCAAAGCAGCAGCGGAAGTAACCCGATCCCTCCAGAGCGTTTGATGGGTTTATCCTGTTAATATCCAGGGAATGTGTAGCCATGGAAAACAGTTCTAAGCATTCTCTCTCTTCAAACGCCTTCGGGTTGATGTGATATTTTTGCAGGAGATCCATTTCGCCTCTAGGAGGAATCACTTCTCCTTTGTAAATCATTTTCCTGTTCCCGTTTTCTGGTCCTTCGCTTCGACACATGTACGAGGTGTGGGAATTCTCCTCAACCCCAACTTCTCAGGAAGTATCATCGCGTCACATAGTGATGCTGAAGGGCGGGTTGTGTACGTTGATGTCAACACTCAGGGTCGTAAAGTCCGGCTTGTTAATGTCTATGCGCCCTCTAGGGGAGGGAGTTGAAGATGTTCTTTTCTTCTTTAAACAAGTTCTTGATAACGCAAACCAATATTGTCCTTGGTGATAAGCATGTGCATCCTCTGCGTTCAGCGTTGTTGGACTTCAACTTCCACAAAGTCTGGCGTGCACTTCACTGTGATGCTGAGGCAGGCAGGCATGCGATATTCGCGAACTCGCCGTCTTGCCCTGTATAGTAGGCAAGACAACTTAGCGGCCTTGCTTAGGGGAAACCAATGGACCAGTGAATGCTTGCGAACATTGACAAGTTCATAAAGGACATAAGACTTGGAATATGTCAAAGTATTCCGAGTAGCGAGTGTTTCCAGTCTGATGGAGCCGCTTAATCTCAGAAATGTTACTAAGGTTCAACTGTGTAAGAAATGAGAGATGTCTAAATATAAGCACATCTCCAGTCTGTTGAGGGAATACGGTCAAGTGTTTTCAGACATTACTGACATCCTCAACATGTGCCTTAACTATTATAAACGACTGTATGCGGCTTCGTCCGAGGATGAGGATATTTGGCGAGACATCACTAACCTTCGCTCCATCACGGTCTGACGACCTTTGAAGCCCATTACACTGGGTGAATGTTGGGCGGCTATCTGGTACATGCCATGTGGTGAGTGTTCGAGACCAGATGGCTTACCAGTGAAATTCTATCGCCAAATTCTATTTGTTAGACTTTCTTACAACTGTCTGACCCGTACTCTGGATGGATTATTTTCTCTAATCTGTAAAGATCCCATCCAGTACAAAGATCTTTTCTCGTGGCGTCCCATATCGCTCCTGAACGTGGATGCAAGGATAAAGTGGAGTTGGGTTAGTTTCTTTTACTTGTCTGAACATTTTTATACACGTCCAACTACATATTTTAGTTTTTAAACGTTCTACAAAAACAGAAATGATGATGCACCTTCTGTATTAAATTTTCGGACATTACTTATGGGATGACCTGATAATTAAATCCTAGATAATTTTTGTTTTAATTTTCCTTTAACCTTTGTATTTCATTTCCTTTTAGGTAAATTTCTTTAATCATTTGTAATTTTCTAGTTTCATTTTTGTAGTTTGTTTATTTGTTTTTTGGATTTAATTACTTGTGCATATCTATATATATTGTTATTTTATGTACCTATTCATTTTTTTAAATTTAATATTTGGTGTATGTATGTATCTTTTGGTTTTTTCAATTTCTCCTATAGTAGTTCTCATGTTCATTTACATAGTTATATATATTGTATATTTAATTGTTTTTGTTATTTCATTTCATATCATTGTTCTATATTTTTGTATTTTCTTAGTGTTTTGTTCCTTGTATTGTTATCGTGTATAAGAAATGGGACACTTTATACTAGTATAATTCGTCTAGAGTGCTTTTTTTTCGGTTTTATTTAATTTGGTTTAATACATTTAAGAGTTGTGTGCGTTGGCCCTGGTCGAGTGTGATCCATATTGTGAGAGTGAGTTCTCTCGTTAATCTGCGTAGTATTTTGAGAATTCATGTCTTTTTGTCGTGTGCACGTCAAAATATTGTAAGTTTTTGTCTTTATGTTTTGTTGAACTGTGGTCGGAATGGCTTTGGATATCCGCCCTTTTTCTGTGCGTCAGCGGTCCCTTCGTTTTGTGGTGCTCGCGGACTCGCTACCTTCGGCGGTAATAGACGCTATAAATGAACATCTGAGGGGTAGCCAGTGGGAGCGCTTACAACATTTTGGTAGAGGGTGATATGTGGCGACGTTGTCGTCGTCCGCAGTCACCCAGACTGTATTAAATAAAGGATACTTTACCTTTAATGGATTAAAAGTTCCAGTGGAGCCGGCTGGACAAAACATTAAATAGATTACGATCCGGTCGGCTCTTTATGCAATAGCGTCTGAACGAAGTGAATACGGTAACATCATTTTAAAATAGAACAAGAGTCGTATCAAGTGCGCCCAGAAGTGTGTACGGGGAATAGGAGGGCATGTGTAAATATGAAACAGCCCATCTCCAACTTTATAAAAGTTAAGGATTTCACGCTCATGGTCCATTACCCAGGCATACAATGAATGTGTCGTTGCTGAGGGCTCGGTGGTCGTGTGTCAGTTCGATGTAAGACCCCGAAATGCCCAAAGTGTTTAGTGTTTGGGTACCTGGACAAAAATTGTACTGTTAAGTGCCCAGTATGTAATGGCGACAACGCGACATCGCTGCATCCGAAGCATGTGTCGTCATACGCAAGCAAAGTCTCTGGAAACAAGACCACAAAGAACAAAGAATAGCCCAGGCCTCGTCAGGACAATCCTCTGTACCTGTAGTAGAGGAAACTAGGGTCTCTGTAACGACTTGCAAGAGGACAGGAGTCTGTGAGTAGCCTCAGGTCCCTTTGTCTGATCTGGAGAAGGTTGGAGCCTCTTGGAGGGTGCAGGTTTGCCAGTCTGTTGAGGGAATACGGTTAGGTGTCCTCGGACATTACTGACATCTTCAGCACATGCCTCAACTATTATAGCCAATTATATTTGGCTTCACCCATGGACGAGGGAGTTTGGCGAGACATTACACAGTTCTTGTCAATCCTCGATCTTTCACAATTTGAACAACTAGTGAAACTTATTACTCTGGGTGAATATTAGACAGTTATTTGGTCCATGCCACTTGATAAGTGTCCGGGACCAGATGGCCTGTCAGAATTCCATTACTACGTGTGACATATTATTAGACCCCTGTTTGTTAGACTTTTAAACAACTGTCTGACTCATGGGTTCATGCCTCCAGGTGCACTGGATGGGTCAATTACTCTAATCTGTGAGGATACCACCCAGTCTGAAGATCTTTTCTTGTGGCGTCCATTATCACTCCTGAATGTGGATGCAAAGATTCTATCTAAAGTCCTGTATGCCCATTTGATTGCTGTCATACTTCATCTGGTATGCATGGTAGAAGTATCCAACAAACCTGTATGCTTCTACATGACCTGTTTCACTACATCCATCACAGATGTTTGTGGTACGTTCTGGAGAGGCATGGTTTTCCTCCAGTTTTTGTGCAGTATGTGCGAACGTTTTATACGTCTTCTTCGACGAGGCTCTTAGTAAATGGATACTTGACGGTTCCTTTCACATCTGTCAGGATGTTCGTTAGATATGTCCATTATCATCACCTCTCTATAAGTTGGTGATAGAGTACTTATTCTCTTATCAGTACCACTCGGTTTCGGTGTGTGACCTTCAGTTGCCAGGAGGAGTGTCAATCAAGTATGTCAGCCATAAAGATGATGTGAACCTCTTTTTGGCAAACCAAACATCTTTCGGTTCAGCACTGGCAATTGTTAATAAGTACTCTCAGGCCAGTGCAGCCCAACTCAACTACCCGTGTCTAGGGCTCAGTGGTTGAGTAAATGGGCCTCATCTGCAAACAGCCCTTTTGAATTGACGTGGACTTCCTCTCTGGTTAAATGCTTTGGGATTGTTTTCCTTGTGAGTCCTGAGGCTGTCTGGAAAGAGGTGATGCAATGTGTCAGTTCGGCAGTTCGGAACTATCGTTACAGCCTCGCAAACCTGTTCGGCAGGGCAGAGGTGGTGAAGAGGAGGATACTCCCCTTGGTATGGTATCTCGGAACTATTCTTCCTCTAAACAACTGCTGTGCATGGACTGTCGAGCAGCATGTCTACACCTGCCTGTGGAGTGGTAAGACTGAGACGGTGTCTCGGTTATCCTTAATTACGCCACCTCACAAGGGAGGAATGGGCATCCCATGTGTTCAGACCAAGTGTCTTTCTCTTTTCCTGTCCACCACTATTCGCTGTCTCTCTTGGGAAGATCATTCTTGTAGCCAACTGGCTCGTTTCCTGATTGGCATAGGGCTCAGACATTTTGTTGTTTCACCGGGCCTGAGTAAACCAATGTGTTTTGATCATTCCGCTTGGTATGCTGACGTTATTGCGGCGATCAGACGTTGTCACGCCATGTCACGTGATATTCCAATGGACTCCAATTCTCTCTACCGTCTGCTTGCCCCAGACCGTACTCACAGGATAGAGCAACACCACCCTGCTCTTCCATGGGACGTTATTTGGGGACGAATTGTGATGCTCCATGTTGATAGTTACCTCCAGGCTTTCAACTGGCGTGTCGTTCATTACATCCTACCGGTGAGAGAACGTTTATATCTTTTGCCCGACGTCGGAGGCGATATGGAAAAGATGGCTCACCTTTTCCTTGTCCCTCCTATCTTGGCTAGAACCATATTGTATCACGTGTCGGTCCCCGTTCCCAGTCACCTGGCCTTTATGTTTCATTACACCGTAATGGTTTTCAAGAACGTCATCTGGCTCGTTTGAAATCAATTCATTTTTGAGCAGGCCATGGTGACTTACTTTAAGACACTGGCTAAGGCTAGATACAAGTTGTTACTCCGCCTTCAGGCCGACTATCAACTGCTGTGTTCGAGGGACTTTTATCATCAGTGGCGCCCGGATGTTTTGTCGATATGCACGCTTATACGTTATAGAGCTAGCCTGATTTTTTAGACTGCCCCTATAATCGGTGTAATTTTTAAATTGTATGTTTTTAATTATATTGTTTTTCGTATTTTCTTTTTGCATTATTTTTTTTGTTTTTCTATTGTATTTTTGTAAATATTTTCTTTTTATAGCTATAATTTATTATTATTTTCAATTATATTTTATAACTTTTACATGTTTGTATGAAGTGCATATTTATGTATTAAATGTAAAGTTATGTGTAGAGTTATTCATTTTTATAATAATTTTTTTCATCTTTGTGATTATATTTTTGCAATAAATATTTCTAATAGTTTCTTGCGACTTGTATGTTTTTGCAATTTTTCTGTTTTTCTTAAATTGAGGTTTTGTTTATATAACTTTTGTAGTTTTGAATTTAATTACTTGTATATATCTGTATAAATTGTTATGTTGTTGTATGTTAATGTAATGTTCATTTGTACTGTTTTCTTGTATTGTTTTTGTTGTAAATAATTTCAATAAAATACTAGTTAGTTCAGATATCTGGTTGGGGCCCTTCATACTAATATAATTCATCTACTGGGCTACTAATTAGTGCCTTACCACCACAGTGGGGGCTAAAATGCTAACTTCAAGAGGTATGTTTATTTAACTTACTTATCCCCAAAGAGTAGTGCCTTATTTGTATTTCTTATGAATTTTTATTTATTTTTATTCTTCGTTATCTTGGTGAACAGTCACCTTCCCACAACTGTCTGCAGGTGTGGGACGTCGTGGGCTTGAGCACTCACATTTCGCTCTTCTAATTTCTATAGCTATTCCTTTATTTTATTTCTTTATGTGAGACCAGTGTTAAGATTGATAGACGGTCTATCCTCACCGCAATGTGGGTCCTACTTTCGTAGTCGTCTCCGAAACATTTTATACCCCCACATTATAGCCTATACCTTTATACAAATACTTCCTTGATTTACGCTTTGCTTTCACCAATCGCGGTGAAATTTCTGGGACGCCCATGATAACCTCTGATTAAACAAAGTTACTATTTAATTTTGCCCAAATGTCGTATTGCTATGAAAGTTGTATCCAAATCAAATGTTAAAATTATAACAAAACTACGACAAATAAAGCAAAAAATAAAATACCAAGACAGAATTGGAAAAGATTAGAACATTCTATTAAAATGTTTCACTTTCTTTCGTTACAGTTTCGACGGTTGACAAGAAGCCTGCTACAGCTTTAAGAGATTAAGTTGTGTCAATAAGCTATTTAAAATGTTAAGATACCGACTCTGTCAATAAACTTTTGAAAATATTATGTTGAAATTTCGAGTGTGTCAGTCTGTTAAAAAAGCAGTAATTAGGTTGCTACAATTGCACATGGTATGCGATGTTTTTTTGGTCCGTGAAGCTAAATTAGAATTTTTTTTTCTAAATTAGGGTACACCTATCCAAAATTCAGTTCTACATATACCCAATCAAATAGAATGTCATTTTTAGTGGCAACACCTCAATTGCTTAAGCCTTGTCAAGTTCGAAAATCGAACGTTTTCCCAATGTTTGCGATAGGCATTATGAATGTTTCACAACTTATGTTGCTCTAAGCACTTTATATTCCAGATACTTTAATCAAAACAACTAAACCAACAAACTGATGACATTTGTATGGCAGCTTGTGTATATTCCATATCTCAGGCAATTCATATAACTTTCATAGAAACAAAATATTTTGCAATATTTAGTCCCAAATAGGTGAGAAATTTATGCCCAAATATTTGTAGATATAATAAATGAATTTATTAAACTAATTCACTCAAACAGCCATTGCTTTCAGCAACCTGCTCCTATCATTTCCTCAGCTTTATTCTCATATATATGTATATCTCCCCAGTGGTTCGGCGGTATATCTGCAAGTTTACGACGCTAAAATTCGACTTTTGATCACCATGGTTGGCAGATCACATACAGCCCATTGCGTAGCTTTGGTTTTAGGAACAACAAAACTGAAACCACACTTAAAAAGCCTCACCTAATCATAAGTGGGTCGCAGCAGGTTGTACAGCGACATCTATCAATATACACCGTTTCCAAAGAACTAATAGTTTACTCTTTTATATCCACCTGAAAAAGCACAGATAAAGATTTCTAACAATCCTCGATGACCATACGAACTTGGTGCTTCGAGATTTTGTTCTACACAGTTGCTTAGGTTGTTTGTTTTTAATTAAATTTGTGGTATACATCATCCGTAGGTGGCCATCTTTACAACTGTTACAGAAAACTGTTTAGCTTATCTGTTGATGTTGGTGTGTATTTGTTTATACACAGGACCTAAGTTTTTTAAAGTTAATCTTTCATAACTATGTCAAGATGTTTCATCGTATTACAAAATGTTACATCAGTACTGATGAATTCTACGTTCTTGTCTTTCTTGTAGAATTGTATTTACAAATGCGTCTCATACATGAATATACTGTTGTTTTGTTTTTTTTCTACAGACGCAGAGATCCCTGCAAAGTGGTCCTTGTTATTGGTTATTTTACAGATCAGCAACTCACTCAGCTACTTCCATTTGGCGTTAAAAGTGACTAAAATATTTTTTATCCATAAATTCAAGAAAAGGTATGCGTATGATTTACGGCATTTATTTACTTTTTGAAGGAAGAAATACAACATTGAAGGCAAAAATTAAATGAAATATAAATAGTACCATATATTACGTAAAATAATGCATATTTTAATTAGTTCACAAAATGATGACCAAACACACTGTAGCGGAATGTTTACCCATTACCTAGAATATTGTATAAGTCGTTTTATTGATATTCTTCTGTGTTTGTATGATTCCAAATCAGTATGAACATCAAATTAATTTCAGTCAATTAGTAGCAGTATATGATTTAGATAAACCAATTATTTTGTTAAACTAGCGCTTCAGCAAATAAACTTTATTTAAACAGTAAAGCCAAGAAATGAGCTCAAAGTAAATTTTTCTAAGCCACATGCATAGCAACTGAAAGCAACGCTTCAGAGCTGCCTTGTATACATGAGGACAAACAACACAGAAAAACAAAGTTTAGATACTTTTTATCTCCTTCCACAAACATAACTTACCTCATATTTCAAAAGGTATATTCCAAGAAGAAGACTATAAAAATCAGAAGTTAATATGGACAGGTTCACTGCAGTGGCGCTACTGATTTTCATGAGGAAGGGCATGATGACGTAGAGAAGAAAGAGGCACGTGGAGAACACAAGGAGCACAGCAACTAAATGTTACGGCGAAAATAAACATTGTTCTTTAATATTTATTTGTATTTCTACATTAAAATTGTAATTGGAAACAGTTTCATCACGTTTATTTTAATAGACTTAATCTATTATATTTGTCTAGTGGAATTATTTTATTGTATGTGCCAAAGCTACTAAGGTCGTATGACGCCGTCCAAAATTTTGAACTACTGACCAACAAAGGGAAAGCAGCTAGCCAGCAGTACCCTATTTCTCACTATCCATGCTCAAACTGTGGGGAATATTGTGTGATATTGCACGGTTCGAATCCGACTCTCCAGCTCCGGAATCTAGAGCTCTCCCATAGATCCCATCCACTTTTCAGAATTAAGAAAATAATTTAAAAGCATTTTTAAATTTTTGCTGTATGAGAGTGTTCTTATATTTAAATATTCTCCAATGCTTTTAAGTTTAATTAACATCAAAAACCCGCTCTTAAAAACTGTTGTTTCTATTTAGCGAAATGAAAAGATTTCCAATCATATACAGATCCTGATATAAAAAAAAAGTTAATCGAACATTTACTTCCGGAATAAAACACATAAAAAACAATAATTTAAGAATATTTAAGTCTCTTAATTGATTTTCACCTATCATTTAGGGTTATCAGAAATCACTGATTAAAATGCAGGGAAGTAAAATTAACGAAATAGCTGTATTGTATAATTGCACTTAATTGAATATACTAGCTTCTCACACAATTGTATGTAGGGAATTCATAGTCAATTTTAGAGTTAATAATCACAAAACATCTTTATATTAATCGCCATCTAATAGCTTAATGCTAAGTCTGAAGGATTTTGACTTTGAGTTTCGATTACATAGATCATTGTATAGCTTAACATCAAACAACGAATCATACTAGCTTATATAAACATCAAAAATCGAATTTTCACACGCAATTTTATACTAACTTTTTTCTTATTTCATTAAGTTGCAAAACTAAATTTTAAAAATTTACTGTCAGAAAAGAGACTTTATTCTGTAGTGCCATTCTGGAGTTCAAGGAACAAGAAGGTAAAAGGGCCATACGAGTTTTAATTTTTAACCTTAAAACTACCAGTAAAGTCAAGACACCATATATTTTTCAAAAACTTGTTTTCCATTTTTTCGCACAAAACTGCTTTCGGACCTTTAAATTAATTACTCAAATTACTGATGGATGCCTCCATTTACTTTTCATTCGAAGTGAACTATTTCGTCCAGGGTGTTGTTCATTTCTTTATATTAAGAGTTGTAAATGACACAAAGTCACTCAGTATGAGGAAATATGTGGAGCAAATCGGTAGTGAATGGTAAAAGAACAGCAACAATCAAGTTGGTAATTTGACTAAGATAACAGAAGGCAGTAGTAGTCTTCTGATTTGTGCGTTCGGACTGTAAATCAGTTAGTCCATGGTATGCATCCCTCTGCCGTAAGAACGAGTTCCGCACTTTGGGCAAAGTATAGGAGTGATTGAAAAATTAAAAAAAGAGTAGCTAATGGTTTGAGATGAGTGTTCCTAACTAGCTGTTTCCCCCATAGCCTTGGTTCAAAATTAGGGACAGCTATGCCCATACAAAAATCGACAAGAAATGGGAGTTTAAACCAGCAAACCATCCTATGTTTTCATTATGGTAGTACAAGAAGGCTTCTAGAGTTTTCCAAACCGTTAAGTTGTCAAACTATATAAAGAACGTTTAAAATTGTCAAAGCTTTTTCAAACAGGCTGCTCTGTGAGGTGTGGACTCTTACATTATTGCAGCAAAGCTTGAAGAAAGAAAAATAATGTCTCACAGCACACTTAAGTTTAAGTGGTTATCTGTTTCTTGTTATTTTTAGTCGAGAATCGAAACCCGGATTTTAGTGTTCTAAGTCCTTAGATTTACCTTTGTCCTACCGGGGCGGGGGGATTCTTTTATAACTTCAATTACAACAAAAAATGAAGACTTTTCAGAACAAAATAATTTCTCAAATGATTTTCTAACATTGTGTTAAGGTTATGGTATTTATATAATATAAGACGGTTTGCAAAAAGCTTCAGGTGTTATCCATTTCCCATTAACATCTTTAGCGGGTACTGTTGAGTAATATATCCATCTATGTGTTTTTTTTTTTCATGACAAGCATATTGTAAGCTTTGCCCATAATTTGGTACTAGCATAACGATGCAATTTTAAGCCTAGAAATCCGTTGGTATTCTAACAGCTTTATTATTTTCGTGCCAAATACCTTGTGGGTTCATGACACTATTGGTTGCGGGGTTTCTAATGATATACAAATAACCAAAACTTAAATAAAAACACACACACACATTCATATTCCAAGTTTTCTCAACAGTCATTGGTGGGGAGTATTTTATCTAGAAGTTAAGTAATTTCGCCGCCCAATGTCTTTGCCGGTTCCTTACATTTAGTATGCTAACAAGTACACACATGAAATTACTCATTTTGTTCAAATATATGGACTATCCCCATATTGTTGTATGGAAACAAGTCGATAATGCATAATATCAAATGTCAGAGTTAACAATATTTAAGGAGACGTAAAGTTGTCTCAAATATTCTGGGTAACAAAGACAAAGGTCTGAAAATCTAATTATTGCCAATATGTGTAGAAATATGCTACGTGTTTTTTGGTTATAGTTTTGATTCTCGTCTCTAAGGTTTCATCAAATTTGGACACAAGAGAAAGATAGTTAGATGTAATAAATGTAGATGTTTTCTGTCTTTAGTTACTTCACTTCTACTATCTAACAAAAGATAGAAAGAGCTTATAAATGTCACCTCAGGAGGTCGCAAGCCCTGAACTAGTCTAAAATAAAATATTGTAATAAGATGTGCAATAGGTATACGTAGACAGAACACACTAGATTCGATAGCTGGATGTAATATTATATTTTGCTTTTATAAGACCCATGTCATAGCGATTTTCTACAAAATGTTGATAAAAAAATAATGAAAAAATGTTTCCTCAAATACTTAGAATACTTTTAGATGATACAATAAGATTTTTGTATCTCAGAATGACTGGTATGGGTATTAACACTTTTTTTGATAATGAGACAACATGCCAACCTTCCTAGGTCATCTCCAGCTTAAACTTAGGAAGGTCGAAACATTGTTCTCTTCTTGTTAATAAAACTGTTAATACCCATACCAGTCATTCTGAGATACATTTTTATTTCAAGTGGGTTTCTCGTCATCAAGACAATACGATTTTGTTCTATGTTGCTTATCAACGATCAGAATATGTTACATAGTTTATGACTCGTGCTGAAACCCTGTTCTCAAACTAGTAACTGTGCATCAAGTTAGCACATTTCTAATAGTTGGTACTAAAGACCTGAAATTTGGTGGAATTGTGCACCAAGTCAGTACATTTCTAATGAATGGTCCTGAAGGCCTGAAACTTGGTGGAACTGTGCACCAAGTTAGTAATTTTCTAATGACTGGAGCTGAAGACCTGAAACATGGTGGATCTGTGCACAAAGTTAGTATATTGCTAATGACTCATGCTGAAGGCTTGAAATTTATTGAAACTGTGTACCAAAGTTCATTGTCCCTGCTAAGTTTGTTTAAATTCCATATTGCATATCTGTGACAGATACAGATAGTTGTGCTTTCATTCAACACAAGAACCTCATTCAAACGTCAAGGAACGTTGAAGTTCTGTAGAACAAAAAGAGTTTCTTTAATAACAACTGTTAAGTAATAACTCACTGAAAACCAAGCGTGCAATAGAATGTTGAATAGTTAGCGAGTCAAAGGTCAACATCGACTGCTTCGGAAGCGATCTCGGCCGTCTACATTTATACGAAATATAGAAAGCCTTATTCCGTAGTAAAGCAACCAACAGAACAAACGTCCAATCTAAAGAGTACATTCAATGGTTAATAAGCTCAGAACTTCACTTGAGTGCCAAGAAAATCACTTCCACTCAGTTAAAAACCCAACAACACGGAGTTGTAGATAAAGTAGTTTAGAGTGGATGAAACTACTTTTGGAATCGATCTGCTGAATTAGAAGAAATAAATCCAAGAGTATGTCATTCCTTAGAACAAAGTGTGTTAGTATTTTTCAAAAATAATAATAATTATATGGCAGTTATTATATGATAATGCTACTCTGTTAAATAGTGTTCCAGTCTAAACTCATCAAAATTAGGAAAATTACCCTCAGGGAATGCTGGATAATTAATAAAATGTAATCCAAAACCCAAGAGTTTCCAGGTCCAGCAAGCGAGTCCTGAACTTCGACTTTAACAGGTGCGCCTGTTTGGGACATTACTTTACTTCCCTTCCCCGATTTCATTTTAATTTGCCTCTTACATCTCTACTAAATCAATTTACCGCAATTAATTAATTAAAATGATTAAAATATCAAGACGCTTAATATGGTAAACATTAATTATTGCACTGATTTTGAACACCAGAGGGAGAGCTGAGCTGTTAATATTCACGTCGTATCCTACCTAGTTTGTCTTTATTTTATAACTAGTAAACACGTTAATGAAATTTTACAAATCTCGTTTCACGGAAGGCTAACTTTATGTACCGTTTGCCTAGTAAATGTATACACTTCTTTGTTTAAACTTTCAATACATTTCCATCTCATTAAGTACTTAACCCTTCTTTCGTACTCTTTATGTACCGTTTGCCCAGTAAATGTATACACTTCTTTGTTTAAACTTTCAATACATTTCCATCTCATTAGGTACTTAACCCTTCTTTTGTACTCTTTATGTACCGTTTGCCCAGTAAATGTATACACTTCTTTGTTTAAACTTTCAATACATTTCCATCTCATTAGGTACTTAACCCTTCTTTTGTACTCTTTATGTACCGTTTGCCCAGTAAATGTTTACACTTCTTTGTTTAAACTTTTAATACATTTCCATCTCATTAAGTACTTAACCCTTCTTTTGTACTCTTTTTACCTAGTGGTCTGCCTTGTCACTATACACTTTTTGGTTAAGCTTTCCATATATTTCCATCTCATTAAGCAAACCTTTAGATCAGAAAACAAACATAAAATTACCAGAAATCAAAACTCTCCTATATTACGTATAATACGAACAGAATGATTCAGGAGTGTTACAAGTTTAATAACTTTCATTTACGATCCATTTCTTACCTTGTTCCAGTTTTCCCCAGTTTATCACAGCTAATTCTTTCCTTTCTAAAATTGCTCTGAAAAGAATTAAATAATTATTTAGTGCCAATAAATTTAGCCAAATTTTAATGCTAAGATAAAACAACAACAACAACAAATGGTCATTCAAAGTAAGTGAACAGTTCTTTTTCTTCACTTCTCTGATATTTTACATAAAAAATGTCTTTACAGTAAACGAGAGAGCAAAACTTTGGAAGAATAATATTTCTGTAAACAATAACAGCAAACACGCTGTAGTAAACCTGGTTTCATTTGATAGATCAGTTTATAAGCATCTTTTATTTTAACGACTACAAAGTTTCAAGTTTACTAATCTGTTACTAGCTTCAATACACGTGGCATATTATTTCTTAGTTGTTTAATTTTTGGTAGACATTTTAATTGAACTTTACTAATCTGCCCTACCACAAATCTTTTCCTAATGACTAATGAAATCCATTCATTTTTATCCCATCTTGCTCTAATTATTTAGGTTTCTGTTTCTTTCTTCAAGAGTATTAAATACGACTTATCAACTTAAACCTGCAATAACAAAGTTGCTCAGAAGTCCTAAATAATTCACAGAGGCGCTAGTTTCAAAAATTTTTAAAAAAATCTGAGTTTCAATATAAAACGAGCTTTACGCTCAAGTTCTCTCTTAATTAATTATAGGAAGTTGACTTATAGTGTATAACACAGAACACACTTCTGACTTACTTTATGACATTGGTAGTCGCTTAGCTAAACAGGCTTAATTACTAATTAAGAAACTGACAAAATACTTAATAATATGTAATCTAGTATGTATTGTAAATTTTTTGCTTACAACATTCTACTGAAATTTAATACTGTTTTCCCGAGTCTTAATAATGAATTTGTCTTATTTCCAAACGCAGAAAAGTAACGAATGAATGGCTGAATAATGTTTTGATCCCATAGAACTTACAACTGTAACCCGTTAACTACGCTTCCAAATAGTCCTAACATTCCCAAAAATTCAACTTTATTGTATGTTTTAATGGCGTATTCTTCTGCCACGTTGGACGCTCCGATGAGAGAGGCACCACCGAGGCACAGCATGTCACCCAGAAGTCTGTTGCTGACTAGGAGATAAAAAATATCTTTGTTGAAAGAAACAAAGCAATAACTTCGAAACGAGAGTTATTAATAGCATTAATTTATATATTGACAAATGAAAAATTACATTCATACCAGATAGTTTTGTTTTTGACAAAAACTGCTAATTAATTTTGCTGTGTAATGAGACGTAAATTTCTTAAGTAATAAAACTTACGAACAACATAGATTTTCCTTAAAGGCTTCAAAAAAATGTTAATTTTCCTTCATTAATTATATTCATAAATCCAGCAACAAAAATGAAAAGATCTTAAATAGATTGATAAAACAGTATTTTTAAAAATTCTTAAATAAAGTAATTGTTAATACACATTTACCGTTGTATTATGTATTACAGCTTATATGTGATAAACTTATTAAAACAATTACTTTAGTCTTAACCTTATAAAAAGAAGGTTTTTGTCTACATAGAAGAATTACTCGATAAGGTACGATACATTCTTACACTAACCAAACAGTTTTAACTTAAAGAAAACTAAATTGAGTTATTCGTAGCTAATTAAAATCTCGAAAGATTATTCAGGAAGCTTGTGTTTTCTTTTAACAAAGCCACGTCGAACTATCTAGTGAGCCCACCAAAGGAAAATCGAACTCCTGATTTTAGCGTTGTAAATCCGTAGACTTACCACTGTGCTAGTGGAGGGTTATTCAGGAAGCTAACCTGATCGAGTTAGAAACGTTGTTTCGTAAACTGTAAGAAAGGTTGCTGGTTTTCTTTTTTTAAATTGCACTGCCAGACAAAATACAATTTGTATTATTAAATTTTCTCAAGGAAATTTTCCTCCTTTTACAGAAACGCAACAGTAAGTTTGAGGTTCGATACCTGCGGTGAGTACAGAGCAGATAGCCCTTTATGCATGCATTTTCGTGTTAAACACAATCAAAGAAGTAAGCTCGTAGCCATGTTAAGCTGAACTATTTAGTTGGTGAATATTTTTCTTAATCCCTGTGTTAAGTTGAGCCGCTAACGTTGTCTTGAATTGTTAAGCTAACCCATATGTTTTATTAAAACATACAATCATAAGATATTATAAAGCACTTTCACTATTGATTGCAATATAATATATTCTGATGTTATGCACGAACCGTACTTTTGAGTATCATTTTCATAAATGATATATTTTCAGTACGGATGTCTAAACATAATTGTTATTTATCATTATTCAAAAGTACATCATAATCAATGAGTAGTTAAATAACGAAACTGTAATGCCAAAAGAGCTTAATAAATGTATTTGACGTGACGGCGTTGGTCTGTTTCAAGACGAAAATAGCGAGACGAATGATGCTTTATAACTTCAAGTTTCTACAGAAGAGTTGCTAAGATGCCCGTAGAAATGTTTGGAATTAGTATGTACGACGAAGATTAAGTGAATTTATTTGTTTGTTGTGAATTTCGTGCAAAGCTACACGAAGGCTTCCCGTGCTAGCTGTCCCAGCTAGTCATCACCATCTATCGTCAACTCTTGGGCTACTCTTTTATCAAAGAATAGTGAGACTGACCGTCACATTGGAACGTTCCTACAGCTGAAAGAGCCAGCATGCACGGGAGGACGGAGATTCAAAGCTGCGACGTACAGATTGTGAGTCGACAGCCCTAGTCACCTAGCCATGTTGGGCCAGATAAAGTGAGAGATCAGGATCAACTTTCTTTTATACTTTGTTAAATACGGTTCAGGTTATCTTCTGATTCAGGACCGTCTCTGTAGCTAGAGGTCTGTATGTCTCAGAAGTACCGTTCCATAATTCGTCGTTATGCTAGTCATTGTGAATGAAAGTTAAATGGAAAACACTTTATTTTTTTTTGCGTAACGGTTATGTATTAAACAAACAATATGAAAATGTTCTCCAAATCATAAAACATAGTCACTCAGCCTAAATCTCGTTATTTTTCCAGCTCATTAAACTTAGTTACAGGGCCTAAAGATGTAAATATTAAAACAATAGCGAAAAAATTTCATTGTTTTGGAATACCCTGGAGTAATAATGATCACTAGAATATTGAAATATTATCCGGATCAATGAAACGTCGAGTTGAAGCATAGGAAGAGTAGTATTGGTAGCTCCAGTTATCCTGTTTGAAGTTATGCACAAAGATACACAAATGGCTATACGTGCTCTACCCACTACAGATATTGAAACACGGTTTCTAGCGTTGTAAGCCCACAGACATTCCGCTGTGCCACTGGGAGGCCAATTAAATTTATCCTGAGAATCCAGGAGTGAAAGCATAGGAAAATATGATATACCATGTCAATCACAGTAGTGCTCATATGATTTGTTCAGAAATATATCTATATAATAATGTGTAATTTAATCAAACTATTCTAGACTTTTGGACCCTATCGTCTGTTAAATGTTTGACTTAATTTCAGGTGTCTAAACAAATTTAAGACAAAACTTAGATAGATCACATAGATGTGTTAAATGTGTAGGTTGTAGCTCTTGCGTGATTTATTACACATGATAAATGGAAAGTTCTACTAACTACTCCAAGAAATTTTATTTAAGCAAGTATTTATCATGTGATAAATGCTTATCCGACGCAATCAGACCACGCAGTTCGACACCAATAGTCAAATATTCCTATTCTATAAACAATTCTTTTTAGATAGCGTACAGCAATCTGGACTAACATTTCTTCCTGTGTTAAGATTCATTTATGTCACATAGAAGTTACCATTTTTTATAAACGTGTATGTACTTTAAAAAGCTTTGATCCAATCTACAGAGTATTGTATATGCAATCAGTTATGATCAAAAAAAGGAAAAAAACCTTAAAAGTTTTATCGAATTTACGAGTGTTGTGGAAAAAAAATGGATGTCAGTTAATGAATATAAAACCCCTAGACAATAACCTTTATCTAGAAATTTTGCAAGGAAGTAAGTAGAATTCAGAACAATAAATGAAGTTTGTAGGTAATTAGAAGGACAATAGCTGAACAATGAAGTGGATCAATAAGATGTCTTTTCTAAGCATCCCGGAAATAGCTACACGTTACTTGATCATTTTCTGATACATGTAAGAAGTAATATACTATATATATATATATATACATACACACACTTCAATACAGAACGTTTGTTATACACAATACGAGCCTTGGCCTTTGATAGATAAACAATTACGATATATTTCGTTGAGATTCTTTTGACAGGGATAATTTATGACTCTAATTCTTTCAATAAGTAGCTCTTTTGTATTAGGCAACTATTCAAACAGTTTCCAATATGTGTTCACTGATGATATACACGTACAGGAGGAGCTAGTACGATGTTGGAATCCTTGTAACGTCGCCTTATGGAAAACTAAAAAGCAATAAAGTGATTGTCCTATGGTACAAATAACACGTTTTTTTTTAAATGTGTACATTGATTTAGTAATTTATGCTTCGTAAAGATTTCCTTTCTATTTTAACGAGGTGTTCGGACAATGTTTTCCAGTGTTTCATAGCCGTAAAGGAAGAAGTTAATACAGCCCCCGAGAGAACATCTTCGACGTTATTTTGAGATCGTAGACACCATATTCTGATATAATGTTATTTAATAACACCTGAAAGCGGCTTTAGAAGCTTGATGGTAAACACGACATTAGAACTGATTTGTTAAAGATACAATAATAGCCACTCGTGTGGAACTGGAATGCTTCACAAAAAAAAAGTTTCCATTGAAATCAAATTACACAAGAACGAAGCCTTCAGTATAGTATATACAGAAATATGTATTGTATAAACTAACCTACCTACCTCAACACTTTATACACATAAAGCACCATCTAGTAGTAAAATTATTATTTTTTTTACTGTTTTGTAGATTCGGATGAGATAGCACACAGAATTAGAATGCTTACATCTATTGATGTCATAAAATAACAAAAATAAAACCTAAACTTTGCTTTAAATGAAAAAGTATGACTCCTTTTAACACGGGGAGAAGAATATTTTCGTTTTATGTAAGGTATAATATATTACCAAAGAACAATAGATCATGGTAAAGCATAATAGAGCTATCAGTAAGGATACAGATCTATATAAATTATAAGCTATAATATACTAGCAAAGAACAATATAGCTTGGTATAGCATAATAGATCTATCACTCATAATATAAATCTAAAGAACTTGTAAGCCGTAATATGTTACCGAAGAAAATAGAACATGGTAAAGATTACAAGAGGTATCAATCATTATATAGACCTAAAGAACTACCAAGCTATAATATATTAGCAAAAAATATTGGAATATGTTAAAACACTATAAATTTACCACTCATGATATATAGATCTAAAGAAGTTGTAACTAATAATATCTTAAGAAAGAACAATAGAACACGCTAACCTATTATACACCTAACAGTCATGATACAGATCTAAAGAGCTTATAAGCTAAACTATGTTACCAAAGAAAAATAGAACATGCTACACCACTATACACCAAAGAGTCATAAAATATAGATTTAAAGAACTTGTAAGCTATAATGTGTTACCAAAGAACAATACAACATGGTAAACCACAATAAACCTATCAGTCATGACACAGTTCTAATGGATTTGTAAACTATAATATGTTACTAAAGAATAATAGAACATGTTAAACCACTATAGACCTAAGAGTCATAATATACAGACCTAAAGAACTTGTAAGCTATAATAAGATACCAAAGAACAACAGAACATGGTAAACCACAATAGACCAACCACTCATGATACACATTTAAACAACTTCTAAGCTATAACATGTTTCCAAACAAAATAGATCTATCAGTCATGATAGTGACCTAAAGAACTTGTAAGTTATAATATGTTGTGTTTTTCTTATAACAAAGCCACATCGGGTTATCTGCTCAGCCCACCGAGGGGAATCGAACCCCTGATTTTAGCGTTGTAAATCCGAAGACATACCGCTGTACTAGCGGGGGGCGTTATAATATGTTATCAAAGAACAATAGAACATGGTAAAGCATAATAGACCTACTGGTCATGATACAGATCTAAAGAAATTCTAAGCTATAATATACTAGCAAAGAACAATACAGCATAGTAAAGCCTAATAGATCTATCAGTCATAATAAAGATCTAAAGAACTTGTAAGCTGTAATATGTTACCAAAGAACAATACAACATGGTAAACCACAATAAACCTATCAGGCATGACACAGTTCTAATGGATTTGTGAACTATAATATGTTATTAAAGAATAATAGAACATGTTAAACCACTATAGACCTAAGAGTCATAATATACAGACCTAAAGAACTTGTAAGCTATAATAAGCTACCAAAGAACAACAGAACATGGTAAACCACAATAGACCAACCACTCATGATACACATTTAAACAACTTCTAAGCTATAACATGTTTCCAAACAAAATAGATCTATCAGTCATGATAGTGATCTAAAGAACTTGTAAGTTATAATATGTTGTGTTTTTCTTATAGCAAAGCCACATCGGGTTATCTGCTCAGCCCACCGAGGGGAATCGAACCCCTGATTTTAGCGTTGTAAATCCGAAGACATACCGCTGTACTAGCGGGGGGCGTTATAATATGTTATCAAAGAACAATAGAACATGGTAAAGCATAATAGACCTACTGGTCATGATACAGATCTAAAGAAATTCTAAGCTATAATATACTAGCAAAGAACAATACAGCATAGTAAAGCCTAATAGATCTATCAGTCATAATAAAGATCTAAAGAACTTGTAAGCTGTAATATGTTACCAAAGAGCAATAGAACATGGTAAACGACTATATACCAATCAGCCATGATTTGGATATAAGTGATGACATAGATCTAAAGAACTTGTTAGCTATAATATGTTACCACAGAACAACAGAGCATAATAAAGCATAATAGATATATCAGTGATGACATAATCTAAAGAACTTGTAAGGTATAGTATGTTACGAAAGAACAGAACATGGTAAATTATAACCGACCTATCAGTCATGATAAATATCTAATGAACTTGTAAGATATAATATGTTACCAAAGAGCAATAAAAAATGATACACCACTGTAGACCTAGTGTCATGATATAGATCTAAAGAACTTGTAATCTATAATATATTAATGAAGAACAATACAGCATGGTAAAGCATAATAGACCTATCTATAATTCATGATAGGGACCTAATGAATGTGAAAGGTATAATATGTTGCCAAAGAATAATAAAACATGGTAAAGCAATATACACTTATCAGCCATGTCATAGATCTAAAGAACGTGTAAGCTATAGTATGTTAACAAAGAGCAATAGAGCATGGTAGACCACAATAGACCTATCAGTTATGACATTGATCTAAAGAACTTGTAAGCTATTATATTTTACCAAAGAACATTGGAGCATGGTAAAGTATACTTGAGGTATCAGTGATGATATAGTTCTGAAGAACGTCTAAGCTATAATATATTACCAAGGAATAATAGAACATGGTAAAACACTATACATCTGTCAGTCATGAAAAAGATTTAAAGAGCCTGTAAGCTATAATATGTTACCAAAGAACAAAAGAACATGCTGACAACTATGGACTTATCAGTTATAACATAGATCAAAAAATCTTCTGAACTATAATATATTACTAAAGAACAATAGAGCATGGTAAAGCATAATAAACCTATCAGTCATGATATAAAAGTAAAAGAGCTTCAAAGCTATAATATGTTATCAAAGAACAATAAACATGGTGAACCATAATAAACCTATCAGTCATGATGCAGATCTAAAGATCTTGTAAGCTAGAATAAGATGCAAAAAAATAAATACTTGGTAGTTTCAAGTAAGTCAACAAGACGTATTTATATATACAATAAAAACCTTGTTGGATGTGATACAGCCGAAGGAGCCGTAAGACATGATACAGAGTAAATAAACTATAAGTCCTGATACAGACTAAATAACCTATAAGTTATAATACAGAGTAAATAACCTATAAGTTATAATACAAACTAAATAACCTTAAGTTATAATACAGAGTAAATAACCTATAAGTTATAATATAGAGTAAATAACCTATAAGTTATAATATAGAGTAAATAACCTTTAAGTTATAATATAGAGTAAATAACCTTTAAGTTATAATACAGAGAAAATATCCTATAAGTCATGATACAAAGTAAAATATCCATAAATCGTAATATAGTACGAAAGAGTAGGAAGGAAATCATGGAAGAGAATTAATAATGCTTAAGTCACGGTAGAGCAATGACAACCTATTGGTTATAGTCGCGTACCGGATACGTATGGGTTAGAGTACCAACAACCTATGGGTTATTGTAGAGTATCGACATCCTGTGGGTTATAGTCAAGTATCGACAACCTATGGGTTATAGTAGAGTATCAACAACCTATCTGTTATAGTAAAATAGTAACTAACTACGGGTTATACTGGAGTATCGACCAGCTATGGGTTAGAGTATTGAGAACCTATCTATTATAGTAAAATAGTAACTAACTACGGGTTATACTGGAGTATCGATCAACTATGGGTTAGTGTATTGACAACCTATCTGTTATAGTAAAATAGTCACTAACTACGGGTTATACTGGAGTATCGACCAGCTATGGGTTAGTGTATTGATAACCTATCTGTTATAGTAAAATAGTAACTAACTACGGATTATACTGGAGTATCGCCCAGCTATGGGTTAGTGTATTGACAACCTATCTGTTATAGTAAAATAGTCACTAACTACGGGTTATACTGGAGTATCGACCAGCTATGGGTTAGTGTATTGACAACTTATCTGTTATAGTAAAATATTAACTAACTATGGGCTATACTGGAGTATCGACCAGCTATGGGTTAATGTATTGACAACCTATCTGTTAGAGTAAAATAGTAACTAACTATGGGTTATACTGGAGTATCGACCAGCTGTGGGTTAGTGTATTGACAACCTATCTGTTAGAGTAAAATAGTAACTAACTATGGGTTATACTGGAGTATCGACCAGCTATGGGTTAGAGTATTGACAACCTGTAGACCATGCTAAAACATTAATAACCTTTAAGCAGAGTAGAGTATTATTTGACATACACTAACGATATAATGCTGAATTATCGTAACGGATAACGAATAGAATTTTCAGTTTTTACATATTTACTTACCCACTTGGTTACCCTTGTGTTTTTCAGCGTCAGCCCAAACCACACAGCCCACTCCGAATAGAGCCACTCCTACTCCAAGAATATGAACAATTTTGTAGCGGACTTTAAGAGCTAGCCACGACAAAGCCAGGACTGTCGGGATACTAAAGCAGTCAAGAAGCTGCCAAAAAAACAAAAATGTGCCTTTGGTGAACAACTTAAATAATAATAATATAATAATTAGCAACGAATGGTCTCACAAGATGAATATTAGTTGTGGCATACTTCATTACTTTCATCAACGTCTTATATTTCTGTACTTTATGTATTTTAAGCACCTACGTTAGCAAGTTCTCAGTGTCATCGACATTGAACATGTTCATCCTTTCAGCCGTGGGGCGTCGTAATGTACGGTCAATCTCAATATTAGTCGGTAAATAATAGCCTTAAATATTAGCGATGGGTAGCATTGACCTTCCCTGTAGTCTCACACTGCTAAATTAGCGACGGCTAGCACAAGTAACCTTCGTGTGCAGGTATCTATCCCTCGAGCAGCTTTGCATGAAATTCAACAACATGGGGAGAACTAAAAACTTTCATTTATGGTTAAAACTTCAAAAGTTATTTTTCACTGATTCTTAAAAACAAAAAAAAAGTTATAAAATTTTAACTCGACTAGATTCAACAAATTGCGAGTTTTCCTGACAAGGCATGACTGAAGAAAATTGTGTTATTTCGAGGGACATTGTGTAAATTTCATGTTTATTTTATATATATTCCGTATGTCCTTTCCGTTCCACATCTAAAACACTGACAGAAACGGACAAATTCTTACATCCTGAATTTAAGTAGAACGCAATAACAATACCGATTAGAGTAAAACCCGAATTTTTCACAACGGTTCTTTTCTTCAAAGAATTTCTCGAAGCAGCTACTGATTTTTTGTGTGTAAACTTCCAATTTTTTTATTTTTTTTTTGAAGGAAATCTCTGTTATTCACAGAATTGTTCTCAAAGTCCATAATAAGCAGATATTTTTTTTTCGGACTAATTTCTTTTAAAGAGTTCTTTAGCTCTGTAGAAATTTTGTAACAGCGCTGACATTTTCCATCTTTCATTTCTAAATTTGTCTAAACTTTGAAATGCTTTCGTCACTTTCTCTATTTTTAAATGTTTTCTTATTATTCGACTGACCCGAACTTATCGGGATAATTTCTACTGGAAACCACCAAGATTTAAAGAAAAAGTATTATAAAAAAGCCTTTTCAGTTTCCAAAGCTGAGTGCTTTAATATTGTACAAAATCTAAAATAAAAGCTCGTTGACATTTTCGAAAGTATTACGAACATTTAACTACAAGTATATTAAACATTCACGAAGACGATAAAGAATTGTTAGTAAACGTGACTGGTAAAAATTAGTCACACCGGTAAAGGTTATTTTCAGATATGTTTTCTTTCTTTCTCTTTTTTGTTGTTGTTGTTGTCGTTGAAAACTGGTGTCCTCTGGGAACGTTACCACAGCAGCAAATCATTGCAGCATCACAAACGTGATTTAAAGTGAGTGATTGTGGGTTGTGAATCTCTTCTGAAGATACCAATTTTTTCATAGGGGCTGCATATTCTGTGAATACGTTTACTCACGATTAAAATCCCATATAGTATTCTTAAGATGAGATACATGAACTGAATATATATTCATTTTTTACTGAATTTATCACGTTTCGGAAGGCACTATATAACAAGTACACATTTTATAAAGAAGGAAATATTGTTCTACAAAGA
This sequence comes from Tachypleus tridentatus, assembly GCF_004210375.1. Classification (NCBI taxonomy): domain Eukaryota; kingdom Metazoa; phylum Arthropoda; class Merostomata; order Xiphosura; family Limulidae; genus Tachypleus; species Tachypleus tridentatus. Next base: position 195,481,857 of record NC_134831.1, on the reverse strand, counting down.
TCATTGATATACGTAATGGATGAGGATTAAAAAATAAAGTGAATAAATATTTTAGATGTCGCTAAAGCATTGGTATGATTTAATCAAAATCTTTCAAACAGTTTAAGCAACTTTTATTTTTATTTCCCAGTTTTACTAAACTAATATTTCACCAAGCTTTAGTTCCTTTATGGTTTTGAGCTAAATTTACGGACTTACAACACTAAAATTCAAGATTCGATTTTTCGCAGTGAAAGCAGCGCAGTTGACCCACTGTGTAGGTTTTCGCCAAATATACAAGTAGTGGCTGAGTTTTACAGCTTCTAATTTTTACGCCCTGAATAATATAAATAGTTTGAAAAATACACTGAACCAAAATTAATAATACTTACTTATGTAGTTATGTGTCTATTAAAATATAACATATTAATGTGAGGAAATTTTCGTCAAATAGAAACGGGGATTTCGAATTACATTATAAAATAAAAGATTATTGATCATCTTGGAGATTCAGGACCATGAATAAAAAGATCTTCTAAAGTCATACCGCAGACATAGTAAAAAAAGTGTGACGTCTTGTGACAGGCAACAAACAGTATACGCAACTTAATAACGAAAGATCTTCGTCTAAGAGGCATACAGGGTTTAGGTTAACTAAGGTAAGGTTTCTAGTCATACTTCCTGTTGAACCGTCACGTAAGTCAAACAATTGGAAAATGAAACTAATACTCAAACTCTAGGATACGAAGACATACCAATTAATTCTCTAGACACAACGCCTATGGATTTTTATGTGATCGTACAGTTAAAGTTGGCGATGGAAAACCATCGTCTTAGTACATTATTTAGGTTAAGGAGAAATTCACAGAGAGAAGTTATGTGTTTAGGACACGAGAACCTGATAACAAAACTTTTTTTTTTTTTTTAAAGTAACAACGGAGCAAGGCTATTGTCAAGATACATAGTCGTCAAACAGAGCAGGACTAGACGTGGCGATACGGAGTCTAACTATGTGGCGAGGCTTTAAAATAGTTTTATATATATATGATATTAAACCCTGTAGAAGTCTGAATAAAATATAAAATAAACAATGGGTTGAGCAAATAATATTGAAAATATCTCTCTGGAGTTGCAAGAAGTTACTAACTAACTGAAACTTTAATGGAAAATCAACTACAAGTGACAGATGGCTTAGATAGTTATGATATGAATCTAGCCAATCAAGTGGACGGTTTAAATAGAAGAATACAACATTTGAAACACAGTTCTAATCTTGTCAAACTGTAGAAAACCTCATCAATCAGGAGAAGATATGAACAATCGATAACTTTGAATGAACAGTACCCATACTGTTTTATCTCTTTTGGGCTTCTGTAGTATTTTTCTTTCCTCAAAATTTCTTTGAAAACATTGATTACAAAGCCTTGTAATATCTTTATCCACTCGTATTTTACGTGGGATATATTTTTTCTCCGTTTTTTGCAAAAACTCTTGTCATTTAACAAGATGTATCGTTTCTTTTCAGTCAGACTTGCCACTTTTTTTAACTAATAATGGGAACCCAGTCTTAAGTAACGTGGGTTCTATCGCGATAATGTTTTTATCTGGTCTGTATCGGATCTTACGCTCTTGTGATGAAGACACCAAACCATGCCATGTTCTTCACCAACAAGCGATTGGAGCTACTTAATCTTCATCAAATTGGTCTACGTTCAATGTTTTAGAGTACAACCATGGATAATCAACACTCTCCTTGCTGAAATCTTCTTAAAAGAGAATTTCGCATTTCAGCTATTTATGGTTCGAGTTACGTGTGAAAAGAAACACTTTTAACGCTATTGTAGCAACGTAAGCTCATTTCAGGAATTTTGATCCCTGATATTTTGAATACTTTAAATTGTACTTATTTTAAAAGAGAGACAAATATTTCTATTCCGTATTATAACTGATTATTTGTTTTAAAGCTATCAGCAGTGTCCGCCGCGGGAATCGAGTCTCGAATTTTTAGCGTTATAGGTCCGGGACATCATAATACAAATAACAGCGTAAAGGGTCATACTTCGTACTGTAAATGCCCCCACCAGTGGTGCAGTGTTATGTCTGTGGACATAAAACGCCAAAATCCGGGTTTTGATACTCATGGTGGGCATAAAACATTGTATAGCTTTGTGTTTAACTTCAAAAGTATCATTTTAGAAATAACAGTGCAAAAGTCAAATCCAAAATTGAAATCTTTCTCTCTAGCTTATCATACATTTTATTAATCTCAGATTTTTTTAAGACATAAAATAGAAAACTGAATTTCTTTGGGTCAGCTGAGCTTAATTCTCAAGCTTGGTGTTCCAAATGACCTGTAAATATAAGCTACAATTCGTTATCCACGAAATAAAATTTTTGTTTATTTTTGTATCAATAGTAGATGTACCCACCGATTCACTTTCATTTAGTTGTCACGATTGATTGCCATAATGATTCTTAAAGTCTAGATCATTTTTTATTGTTAAATATTAATGAGTAATTAGCTTTTATCTTATATCCTACGTTTCGACTGGTAATATGCTGATATCTTAAGGAAATTTATGAGAAATATTGAACGGTGTGTGTGTGTGTGTGTTTTTGGTTGTTTTTTTTTATTGCAAAGCCACATGGGGTTATCTACTGTGTCTACCAAGCAGAATCGAATCTGAGATTTTACCATTGTAAATCTGAAGACTTACTACTGTCCTATAGGTTGGACATAAATATTTATTTAACAAATAGTTAGTTTTCACCCTTTATCTCAAAAAAATAACAACCGTTAATACTGCAGTACGGAAACACATTATGCTAATATAATTTCATAAACAACGATTCATAAACAACTTTTTTTCGGAGTGGTACATACTACATGTATAAAAATATGCAGTATTTTCGCCCAAAATAAATCACTGTATTATGTTTATAAATCGTTTTTGTCAATTTATTATTAAAAAACGTTGATATCACTAGAAAAGTGTAAAGGACTTGTTTTTTACGAGTAACACAAAATTACATACACAATAATACAAAATATGATGTTTAACAATAAAACACACAAAAAAAATGGTTGCTTTGTAGAGCAAACTATCTGTTTTTCTGTTTATCTACTTCCACATAATAGAATTATTTTCGTTCATATATATATATATATATATGTAGTCTACAATTCAGTGATTTTTTTACATCAACAAAGTTACTTAGAACGCTAACACCAGGGCCCGGCATAGATAGGTGGTTAAGGCACTCGACTCGTAATCTGAGGGTCGGGAGTTCGAATCCCCGTCGCATCAAAACATGCTCGTCCTTTCAGCCGTGGGGACGTTATTATGTAACGGTCAATCCCACTATTTGTTGGTAAAAGAGTAGCCGAAGAGTTGGCGGTGGGTGGGGATGAATAGCTGCCTTCCTTCTAGTCTTACACTTAAATTGGAGACGGCTAGTGCAGATAGCCCTCGTATAGCTTTGCGCGAAATTCAAAATAAACCAAACATTAACTCAAAGTCAACTTTACTCAGTTCGCAAAGAATTAATATTTATCTTTCTCCTTATTGTTACGTATTTCTAAGCCTAAATTTCTGCAGTGTTTACAATAACGTTACTGTATTGGTGCCTGGCAACCTTATTTGACGTAGAGACTTGGCTTGGTATCGTCAGTGAGGATTTTTTGTATTCAGAAATATGAAATGAATCAATAGTACAGGCTCTTAAAAACAAGTAGGTTATGTGATACCTGGAACACCTGACAGTATTAGTTGAGATGTAAGATAACTAATGTCGTCTTATCATGTTAGCAATATTTATATTCTCTTGTCCATTTGAAATTGTGGCTGCGTCCAGTTCAAGTAAACTGAGGTACTGGTTTCTTTGCGGATAGAATATCTGATTATTTAATGGATTGTTTAATTTTGTCTGAATATTCAAAAACAGCAGTTACGCAAATAACTTAATAACAGTTAGTTCATGATCTTTGGACTCACTACACATCATGAGAACTGCAAATGGCATACTTGCTCTCTCCTTGTTCAGCAAATGTGCAAACTGTGCAACACACATGTGAAGCCCAATGTTTTTGTTGGTTGCTAATCTTATACCCGAAAGTTCCTTTTATCTTTTGTGTAATGTTCTTTCGTTCATAAAAATATAACATAAGTTTCACAAATTTAAGAGAAACTGACTGGGTGATTATTTGCACTTCCGGACTTTACTTGAACTGCAGGTAGCTATCATTTCAAATAGTTTTCTATAAAAAAATAGAGAATTTACGTTTATACAACTAGAGATAAAAATATTTAAAGAACAAAGATTTGCAGGATTTGATTATGCAAGGAAGAATATCGGATTTTTTTCTACTGTGCACATAGCGAGACGAAATGACCAACTGAGTGAATGTGAGCAACTGATACAGACTCAAACATTTTAATGCTCACTTTAGGGTCTTATCGATTGTTCTAGTAAACTGAGTACATGAGGGATTCGTGACCTGGGTGGAGCAGTTGAGCGTGAGAATTAAGCAGAAGTTGTGCAATTTATTACAATTATATCGATAGCAAATAGCATATAGGAACAATCAATGTTTGAAGTTATCAAAAATGTACGTCTTTTACCCATTTGACTGTCCAAGTAAACTTAATTTCACAGCGTAAATCTATCGTACTGTGTTGATTGCATGGAATTTCGCATAGTGCTAATAAAATATTGATATATTACAATAATTCAAATTATTAGAGCTCTGAAATAAGCACCATAAAATTAACTCGAATCATATGAATTTTATCCAGTAATGATTTTTTTGTTATTCTTCAGTGTTATTATCGCAATAAGTGAAGGTTATTATATAAGCTTCTGTTTAGATTAAGCCTCTTTCAGACAAGACTTTAGCAGCACGTATTGCATGTAAATCAGTACTACATACCTGTACACTTGTAAGCGTGGTGTATTGATACGCCTTAACCATTAAGTAGTTGGCTTCGACATCTGCAGCAGCCACTAAGAAGTACTTCCAGCCTCTTCGTCTGAGAACTGGAATAAGTCCACCATCTCCTGTTCGACAAGCCAACCACGTGGTGAACACCGTACACAGGAGCACATAGTTGAGGAAGCTCTGAGCTTGGAAATGACAAGACAACTCTGATACACATTAATTAGCACCAGTTAAGAAGAACGAGACGATAATGATATATCAAGATATTGGTTACAGATAAAATCAACACATTTCTAACCTTAAATAAGGCTAATAAAAAGAGTGCAAATTAATTCAAATATCCTGTAGAACCTAATTATATTTCACTAAAAAGTAGAAATTATAAATAAACAACAAAAATAGTTCACTAAACAATATAAATATTTAATTAAACAATAAAAATGATAACTAAACAATGGCAATGTTTCACTAAATAATAGACATAAAACACTAAACTAAAATATGATTTGAAACAAATTAGGAGGGAGAGCACTCAGTAGGGGATACCTCCGCCAGGTCGTGGTGATCATATTCGGCTCACAATAGATAAGAAAATGTATCCGTTTGTCCATTGATCGCAACGTATACAGACCATTTTGGCAGGACAATGAGGAGTAATATTCTACACATATTTACCAAATTTCATCAAATATTGCCATTTTTCACTGCATTATAGAGCAGAAATAATGCAAAAACTCGGTAGCCAAGTTAAAAGATAGGGATTTGTTTGGATTTTGGTGACCTTGAACTTTGATCATCTGATCACTTTTAATTTGGATCGTAGTCCGAATGTAAACAACTTTCGTTCAAATCCATTCAGTCGTTTTCGAGAAGTGTTGCTGACAAACACACATACAGGTGTGAAATCATAACATCCGCCATCGAATATCTTAATAACAGCAAAGTACACACTATACTAATTATTAAGCCAATACTAGAATAAATTAGGATGTCGTTAACAATTAACCAGGAAGAAGGAAACAGCATTGTGAGATGAGTTTAATATACAACAAACAAGTATAACCAGGATATTAGAATGAAAAAGTCACGAATTATGAAACGATATTACAGACTGAAAGATATTAAGAAAAAGAGAAGAAAATATTTGGGATAATAAAGAACAGTAAAAATTATCATATCGTGAGGCGTAGAATTGTACAATCAAGGACAATAAAGACTACCATATCGTGAGGCATGTAATAGAATAATCAAGAACAGTAAAACTGCTATATCGTGAGGCGTGTAATAGTACAATCAAGGACAATAAAGACTATCATATCGTGAGGCATGTAATAGAAAAATCAAGAACAGTAAAACTACTATATCGTGAGGCGTGGAATAGTACAATCAAGGACAATAAAGACTACCATATCGTGAGGCATGTAATAGAAAAATCAAGAACAGTAAAACTACTATATCGTGAGGCGTGGAATAGTACAATCAAGGACAATAAAGACTACCATATCGTGAGGCATGGAATAGAATAATCAAGAACAGTAAAACTGCTATATCGTGAGGCGTGTAATAGTACAATCAAGGACAATAAAGACTATTATATCGTGAGGCATGGAATAGAATAATCAAGAACAGTAAAACTACTATATCGTGAGGCGTGGAATAGAACAATAAAGAACAGTAAAAATTAAACTTAAAATTAAATTTAAACTAAAAATTAAATATCAAATTATACTGGTTATAAAGGCACTTAAACGAAGAAATAAATCAGGAATAAAGCTATTTAGCCCCCCAGTGTCTGAGGACTTACAACACTAAAAATCGGGTTTCGATACCTGTGGTGGGCAGAGCACAGATAGCCCATTGTGTAGCTTTGTGCTTAATTCAAAACAACAACAAAAACAACAATAAAGCTATTTAAATTGAGAAATAAACCACAGTTAAGTCGAAACTAAAGCTACTTAAATTAAAATTTAAACAAAAAGAAAACTATTTAAGCTACAATTAAAGCAAAAATAAAGCTAGTTATATTAAAAATTAAACCAAAATTAAAGCCACATAAACTACAACTAAATTAAACATGAAAACAGAAATGTATTTTCTCCTGTCATTGTTTGGAAAGGTTTTATTTGTTTTTTGAGTCATGAAAAAATGTATGAAGATGAAACTAAATATTTTATCTTATTGCTGAGAGAAAAAACACAAACTCTAATAGCGATTTAATTCTGAGGATTAAAGTGAACGTCACAAGTAGATATGGAAGAATAAAACACGGTGCCGGAAAATAAAATGGTCAAACTAGATGATGACTTCTAAATAGCCATGAAATGTTGCCTGCCGATGGAGGATTTTCCTTTACTGTAAGTCTTTCTTTTGACGGTGTCTATATTTTGTGTATGTGCCAACATATTTTAAGTAACGAGCCTGTCTTTTCATAAAAATAGTTGAATTACGATGACGTAGAACTAGGTCTTATCTATTGCAAAGGAAAGGACATAGAACTCAAAAGAGAAAGCTTCTTACTAAACAAACTCTCTCGCTGTGAAGCGTGATTTTGTAGAAACGGGATGCGAGCCATGGACCCCCTGAAAGAGGAAATAAAGTGTTGAGAAGAAAGATAGAGAATAAAATGTATATTAGCTATGAGCATATCCTAAACAGTGGTACAAAAACTATGCATTAAAAATCACTATTTTAATTCCAGATATACTTTACGTTGGGTTTTGAGAATTAATGGTTCAGATTCATTCATTTTATTGACGTGGTTTTCTGCTCTTGTCACATCCTAAAATGGAACGAAACCCCACGTCCTGCTTAATTATTCTGCAACTTTACAAGTGTCAAACAGTGGATTAAAAACGTCATCTCAGGAGTTTATGAGCAACGAACTTGGGATTTTTGTCTTTTAGAAATAAATTTTATGAGATAATTTTGAATGTCAGTGAATGGGAACGGAGTTACGGAAACCAGCAGTAAAAAAGAACAACGTTGTAATGATGCCGCTTCCGAATTGGAATGCACATCATTCGAGCCGGTCATTTGTGTTACCTTTATGCAAATAGCAAAACTTTCAACCATTCATTACTCAGTCACGTTTATACAACATAAACAACACAGGAACGACGGTTTTCGTCTTCGAAGATTTGCCAGAAACGCGCCACAAAGACATAAATCACGTGGCACGAGATAACGTGATCTACAATCTCGAGGTTGGCGTCTCTTCGAGCCTCTACGATTATGAACGTACTCCATCATTTCATTACTAGGAATAGGCAGGCGTCCATTAAATTTATATGACGCAATTCCCGACTTCCAGCCACTGTCTTCCTGTCCTCGATTCTAAGTTGATTCCTTGTGGTGCAGACAGTTACTGGACCTTCGAAGGCGGGAATGGTCGTATTTCCACATGAGAAGATTTTGTGGACATTTCATAAAACCTAGCATCCGTCATCTAGGGATTTAACAAATATATACACAGTGCAGTAAGAGCAGTAAGAAGACTAAAACCTAAACCAGTTGTACAATATTTTATATTGGTCTTCAAAGTATTCTATTAACACGTAAGATGACAGCACGCAAAACCTTTCTACTTAATTGTCCGAAAAATATTCAACGGCAAAACAGCAACACTAAAAGTATATTAGTTGTACTGTATTGGTACAATTATTATTGTACATAAATTATCTTATCAAACACTTCCAGAGCCAACGAAAATGTTATGTTTCAAGAACAAATAAAATCAAAATTAAGATTGATAAACATTTTTATTTCTTGCTTTTCAAGTTCGTATATGATGACATGTTGTAACATACAGAGTACATAATTATTACCGTGATTCATGGCATATACACATTTTGCTGATGTCACGACAATACAAGCTGCAACGTTAAGCATCTCTTACTTGACATTATTTTAGCGTCTACTGACTGATTGACATACAACACTTTAATGTTTAATGGTACGAGTGGCTAAAACAGGTAACCATTCCAAACGGCCTTAGAGCCTGTTTTAGGGAAATTAGTCACTAGAGAATGGATAATTTTGATAACGATATGATACTTTCTGAATAATATTAATAATGACGTAATATTCATTTTACGATATTTATCAGAATGTTCTATTTAATGAATAATATTAGTAATTATGTTTATTCGCATATTACCAAATTTAGTTGTTTCGGAAATATTTTGGGAAAAAATTTAACTTGTAAATTATAAAAACGTGATTTCTTATTCGACTTGGATGTTTATAAGTTATGAAAAGGCCCCTCGCTAGTACAGCGGTAAGCCTACAGATTTACAACGCTAAAATAAGGGGTTCGATATTCCTTGATGGGCTCAGCAGATAATCCGATGTGGCTTTGCTAAAATAAAACACACAAACACACAGCTATGAAAAATTTATAAGAAGAACAAAACTTTGATATCTATTTGAGGTATTTTGTATGCTTACTGAGTAGGCCTAACATTAATAACAAATACATTAGTGGTTACTAGTCTTAAGCCTAATTAAAAAGAACAACAAACAATCTGTTAAACTTAATTAAAAGGAACAAAACATGTATTACCTTATAACTTTAGCGCCTTATACTTAGTCGGTTAATTAAAGCAATAAATGACATGGATGTCAACGAAAAACAGCTTAGTGTAATCTAAAATTCTATTCTTAGAGTATATAAAACGCTAAGAGCGGCCTCTATAAGTCAAAATTTTAAACCTGATAACTTACATAAAATAAGACTATTTAAAATGATATCTTGACTATCTAGGATACCCTAGAAACATAAGACGTGAATACTCTATTAAAGAAAACTATTACATCTGATATAAAAATGTTCATGCGTCTGCAGTTATTCAAGTATTCAGTTATTGTGTGTTTGTGAATGTGAGTGTCGCCTACCTGTGGGGATTTGAATCTTGTACACTGACTGAAGAAACTGACTTGAAACTCCTGTACCACATAAAAGAAATGAGACGATCTGACCGAGAAAGATGGCCTTCCAAACTTCCCTATAAATAGAAGACAGATCAAAGTCATCATACGACACAGGTAAAATATATACCTCACCCTTTATGATAAGTAGTAACGTAAAGTTTCCACAAATAGTAAAGTATCATCTTATCTTATTCGCTGCATAATTTCTTACTTGATAAGACAGCAAATATATTTTTTTACAAAAGACAGATTTGCTGTAAAACTTTTTAAATATATTAATTCGTATAAGAACAGTTTATGAACGACAATTTTGTCGGCTGGAGACCATCTTAATATTACCCAACGCTCAAGCATGCCATATTTGGTATTAACATTTCTTTTGTTAACCAATCGCAACATTTCCCGCCTTCATCACATAACCCTTCAAACAGCGAATGAGAGACAAGAACAATATAGCTTACGATAAACCAGCATAACTCAGTTGCAAGTGCTGAATCGAATGTCAGATTGGATTCCGTGTTTACTTTTAACACAGGTAACTATTAAAATGCACTAGTGGTCCATTGGTTAACATATCGAGCTGTGTAACTTAAAGTTTAAGGTTCGTGCCCTAATACCGTTCATTATCTTCCGTGTGTACAGCTATGATTGCATCGTGAGAACGATAATTAATTTCTTTACCCTCGTTAAGTTAGACATACCCTTTTTGGAGATGGAACTACTGACCAGCTGTCTTCTCTCTGGTCAGCAGTTCAAAATTAGATACGGCTGTACCTGCCACCATGGATCTTTGACCTGACCGATTCCTTTACATATGCATAACCATGCCTTTAAGGTTGAAATTTCCAATACTGATTGAAATACTCGACTTATTTGACAAACTATACTCCATTCTAATTAAGTTTAGTAATTAATTTTAGCTTCTTTATATACGAAACAAGTGAAGCAAGTCACAATTTACTTTAGAAATTAGTTTTCTTTATCATAAAACATAATTTCAGTAATAATATTAAGTGTAAGTCGAGATTGGAAACTGCTCGAACACTTATTACTGAAAAGCCATCTTTACAATAATAAATGAACCACTTATTTTAACTCAGTGTTTAGAAGGATCCAAAATTCAAACAATTTTCATAAAGTTTAAGAATAATTTTCAGTTGCGCTAAAGCTACAAATACTCAATATTATATGTAGAGACATCTGGCGAGTAAATTAGACACTTCTGAAGCAGATTGATCGAGGTTATTAAATATTTACTTTACATGTGACCATTTGATACCAACTATATATCATCAATACACATACTGATTTTAAATTGAATATTAATCCAATTTGTTAAACTCTTTAAGGAATCTAAACGTTATATTTTAATTATTTTCTCTGGCCTAGTTCTTAGGAACAATGTTTACGTTCCAAGGTTTTTAATGGAATATTTTATTCATCAAGGTACAATATGTTAGCCCTTCAGTCACTTAATGGTTACAGAATTGATAGGTTAGTTTAGTCAATGGAGTTCAAGAGGTAAAATTGAAGCTGCCACTAATATTCAATTACCTATAACGATGTTACTCCCTATTAGTTGTTGTTTAGAAATACATTAACGAGCACTGCTATTATACAAAACCTTTAAAAATATTAGACTTTAAGAAATCGACTTATAGTACTTTAAAGACCTAGAAAGAAATCTGTATTTGAGTTTCTTTTACATGATAAGCAAATTGGTATATTTTTCAAAAGTGTTTTTTTCGATAAACCGAAAAAATAAGAACATTAAAATGCTCTGTGTTTTATTTTGTAATGCTTGTGAAATGTTAGAAGAAAAAAGCACAAACAAATGAAAAGACACAACCGTATGTATCACTGTCAGATACACGTGCTTGCTAGGGATTTCTCTCGCTGTTTCGGAGATCACGTGCTCTGTTTCATGTCTTTTGTTGGTTCAAGAGTTATCTAGCTGTCAGGAATATGACAATTCCTTACGATTTATTGATTAGTTACTTAACAGCAATCAATAATAATTGGCTGTAACATTGGTTAGGCCTAAAAAAGAACAAACGATGACTGGTTGGATTAGTTTGGTTCCCTAACTTATTCTTACAACCGAGAACACATTACTTCGAGCGTGCAGCTGAACATGCTAATATGCACAAGTGATTTAAAGAATGAAGCTGTACATAAGCAAATCATACTTTACTTGTTCAAAGAAAACAAATGGCTGATTACGTAAATTGGAATACGCTCCACCTGAATATCTAAAACTACAGATATAGACATTTGTAATCATAGCGATACTTACAAAAAATTGCGCTTACTTGAAAAATAGATACTTAAAACATTGAGTTTACAACCAAAACAGGCACTTACAAACATCAAATTTACTACCGAATGAAATACTTATAAACATTGAATAATAATTATTTTTAGGTCACATTAATGCTATATTAACAGGAACAGCTGTAACATGACGTTTTTTGACACAATAATAAGTAAAATTATCTAACATAACTTACAGACGACTAGTTTCGGTAAACATGTTCCCATCATCAGAGAAAGATTTTATAGAAGTTTTTATTGTTACTCTTAATTGAGTCTACCATCAAAGCACATATTTCTAAATATTGAGTTTCTACCAAAACAGGCATTTACAAACATTAAGTTTACTACGAAAAAGGACATTTATAAATATTTAGTTTACTACCAAAGCAGACTTTATAAATATTTAGTTTACTACCAAAGCAGACTTTATAAATATTGAGTTTACTACCAAAGCAGACTTTATAAATACTTTAGTTTACTACCAAAGCAGACTTTATAAATACTTAGTTTACTACCAAAGCAGACTTTATAACCACTGGGCTTACAATCAAAATAAGCACTTAACACCATTGATCTTATTACCAAAACAAATACTTATAAATGTTAAATTAATTTCCAAAACAGACACTTTTAAAAATAGAGTGTATTGCCAATATTGGGAATTTATAATTGAGTTTGAAAAAGAATATACTGATTCAGTCAAATCAGAAACTTATAATTAAACATAACAGCCTATTTTTTTTATAAAGTAATAGAACTGAGATAATCTATATGATTATTTTTACTAAAAATATACATACATTGAGCTTATTAGCAGTATATAGTTTTAAATATCTGAAGTTGTAAATAGCATGCAAGTGATTAGGGTACTTACAATTAAATATATCAAACTCCCTACCTGTAAAGACCTTATAAAAACAGACTTAATTGGTGTACATTTAGAGATATACAGAAGGTTATGAACAAATTATGGAAATACATGTAAATTAGCTATCGTTTCTCCTTGAACGTCAAGAGAGACTTTCACAGGATCAATGTACGTCTATGAATGTTCGAAAACATAGGGAACTCACTGGACTTTTGAAATACTTCCAAAGCTTGTTCTGTGACCGGATAGGTATGTATACCTCCGAAAAAAGATAGCGTAAGACAAGTGAACAATGTACAGTAAAAGGAAACAACATTTCTATTTCCATGAGAAAATATATATCTATATTCCACAGTAGAATGTTAAAAACAGAAACTAGCTCCGACATTAAGCCTAAAACTACAAGAAAGGGCTCCATTATAATGAACTTCGTCTTTTATTATATTTCTAATAACACGATCATCAAGAGCTCAGAAGCCATGAGCTTACGAAAATCTAATCACACCACGAAATCAATGGCTACTTTCTGACGAGAAAAATAACTGGATTTATGGATAGTCCTTTTGACCACGTATATGTGAAAGCATAAGGTAGTTTGGAAGGTAGTAAGATGAAGGAAGCTGAAAGGAGTATCAAAAGGAAGATGTACGGTGTACTCATCCTTTCAGCCACATGGGGGCGTTATAATGCGGTCAGTCCAACTATTCGTTGGTAAAATAGTAACCCAAAATATGACGGTGGGTGGTTATGACCAGCTGCCTTCCCTCTACTCTTATACTGCTAAATTAGGGGAGGCTAGCGCAGATAGTTACTCGTGTAACTTTGCGCATAACAAACAAATCAAACCTTTCCAGAGAACTATTATCAGAAGGTTAGAAAATAATACATCAATAACGTGATAAAAACAAAGAAGTAAACTTACTTGGATATCCTCAATATCTCGCTTTCACAAATAAAATATAAAGATGTCTATCCAAAGCAAATTCATTTTTTTCCCAACTAAAGCTATATAAAGCTCCTAAGAAGACAATGTTTAACATAAACCTAGATGGACTGACGAAGGCTTATTGCGCTTTAAATTACATTTTTCAGACAGTCAAAATTTATGTTTCTCTACCTAGAGTTGGTAAAAAAACGTTTTAATATCTTATCAACCTTTGTATTAAAATTATTGTGCGATGTTCACATTTATAAAAACTGATATGACGGTTGATAAACATTAAGGCTTATAGTTTTTAAATTTAAATTAAATCATATTTATATACACTAAGCGAACCGCTTCTACTGACACGTATAAACTGCTAATATCGTTGCTTGTGAAACACCAATTAATAGTTGCTATCACTTATAAATACAACGTTCAATCATTTACAACACTTATAAAACACTAAGCCTACTTATAATTTCTAATACTAATACTAATAATTTCTAATACTAGGCCTACTACTGATATTGACATTTATAAAACACTAAGTCTTCTAATAGTTTCTATCATTCATAAATACAATGATTTTAATAATTAGCGTGCAAACGCTAGATTTGCTGTTGATATTACTAAGTATACGGTACCAGGCTAATTTTGAAAAATGTGACTTGTATGTTTGTAAGAAGAGTTTCTTTGAATTATTAACCTGACAGATTAGTTAAAAACTTTATACAAGTGCTACAACATCAGAGTTGCTTTAAAATATAAGTGAGTGAAATTTAGTTATCAAAATTTGAGTATAAGCTTCAAAAATACTTCTTATAAAATCGACAGAGGGATTTGCTTTATTCGATTAAAGGGCCCGGCATGGCCTAGCGCGTTAAGGCGTGCGCTTCGTAATCTGAGGGTCGCGGGTTCGCGCCCGAGTCGCGCCAAACATGCTCACCCTCCCAGCCGTGGGGGCGTTATAATGTGACGGTCAATCCCACTATTCATTGGTAAAAGAGTAGCCCAAGAGTTGGCGGTGGGTGGTGATGACTAGCTGCCTTCCCTCTAGTCTTACACTGCTAAATTAGGGACGGCTAGCACAGATAGCTCGCGAGTAGCTTTGTGCGAAATTCCAAAAAACAAACAAACAAACATATTCGATTAAAAGACAAAAATTCGTACGTATGTATTTTAGAAATTTTCAAAATAGAAATATCTAGGGGAGAACAGATGGGTTATTAAAAGATCTCTGTTTTTCTGTTGTTGAGCGCTAAGTTATACAGGTATCGAACACTGAATTTTACCATTATAAGCCCTTAAGCTTACCACTAAAAACTGCTGGCATGAACCTTCGATTTTCAGCCTTATACGTTATTAAACTTACCACTGAATCCATGAGAGGTGGAATTAAAGAGCTCTGAATGGTTACCTGGAGTGACTTTAAAGTCAAGAAACTAATACCAATGGTCGTTAAAAATAGGGCGTGTTCTCTTTTCCTTAATCGTTATTTTTAAGAATATTTCAGAGTAGAAGATTTTGATACTTCCGATTCTTCTCTTTAATCAAGTTATACATTTTTATCCTAAGCATTTTTTAAAAAGCTAAGGAAATTAACGTTACTTAATTTCGTAATTGAGAAGAATCCAATATTTTGTGATACATATATGAGGTTGGGAATATTCTTATGCGTATAAATATTATACACACACAAAAATAATAAAAGTTAGCAAACCTAGTTAACAGTGACTTGCCCTAATATTTATTATATATCTTTGCCAATTTCCCCATTTGAATGGAGAGATTTATGTAGGCTACTCTATATTACGCAAGTGTATTAACTTAAAAGCTTGTCAAAGTTTCCACTTCTAGTCTGTATCAGCATTAATTACCGGCATTAAAAGAACACCGACATTTAAAAGATAAGATTTTAGTTAATTAAAACTTAAAAAAAGATAGATAACCTATCAATATAGTACGTACTTTTTACCTCATAGCAATAAATTAATAGTTCTATGAAACGAGCAGAAGAACTGAGGCGAGAACGTAAATCGTTAAAACTAGTTCTCTTTATGACAAAACAAAACACTCAGATGTGACACGTTTTTAAAGCACGAGTAAAGTATCTAGCTGATTCAGAAATAAATAATTCATTTCTTTTCTTCTTGGTAACATGCGATTTAAACATTTAACGTTTCCATTTTCATATTCTCAAATCGACATTCAATACCCAAAACACGAGCATAGTGAAACGTGGTTATATTTATAACATAGTTCAAAAATATACAAATTGAATTCGTTTAAATTTACGTCACACTCTCGTGGCTTAGAATTCACGAGCTACAGACTAATCATAATATTTTGTTCCTATTACGTGTTATTTGCAGTTTAAATTATTGTTGTCTCTACGTTTCTGTTAACAACAAACACCTACATTAGTACTAGAATTTAAACCTTGCCTTTGTAGCTCTCTTTTTGGTTAATTCTATTAAAAACGAACCAATAACTTACATTCGTATAATCAAATAATGATGAATTGCTCTAGTTTATGGCATATGCATCCATATATGTATATTTTGAATGTTGATGAAATGTAGAATTAAACAGTGGCGGCGCCAAGGGGGGGCCTTGGGGGGCTTGAGCCCCCCAAAATGAGCCAATCCCCCTAAGCCCCCCAATATTTTACCTACATATATTCATAAAATGTGGAAAACATAATCGTCGTTGTTGCTTAACAATTAATATCAAAGAGACATAGATCTGTAGAACTCAACGTCTTCATTAAGACGGAACTATGTGTCACTCGTCCCATAGCAACGTACTGAATGCACTGAAACTCATGCACTGTATTGCCGCTCCCTGTGTAATACCATTCTATCTTGAGCTTTGACGAAGATTGTACAACTACGTTGATTTCAAGTTACAACAGAACAGGCGCATTGTTTTGAAGTAATATTGACTATAAACACAACATGATGAAAGATAGTTAGCCTGATAGTGGCTTACTTTTCCTCAGAGTGTATTAACTTCACATGGGATAATTCGTTTCTGCTATGTAAACTATGTCTTTATGTTATATTTCTTTTGATTTGTAGCTTTACTCTTAATGGTATATTAAATGTTCAATCTAAGCTAATCTTGATGTTCTTTATTACTATGTATCACCTTGGGTGGAATTTAGGTGAGCTTCCTCTTTTACATGTACACATATTTTCATAAACAGATTATTTCTAATTTGTAATAACGAATTATTATTCAGAGTATGAGTTTCCAATGTAAACTGCATTGAAAACGCAGTTCAAAATAGCACACCTTTCTGAAATGTACCTTGGTATTTACATTATTATAATTTACCATCTATACTTCATATTGATGGCATTTTGGGAAGCCTCTCCACAGTTTACCTCAGCCCCCCCTCCCAACGAAAATATCCTGGCGCCGCCACTGGAATTAAAGTAACTATATCCGCATGGATAAAATAAGTATGAACTATGTATCTTATAGTAATTACTCAGTATGGATAAAATACTTATGTGCAATGCGTTTAAATCAATTACATGCTTATCGATCAAATAATTAGGAACTAGCAGAAACGCGAAAAACATTTGCAGTCATATTTATTGCAACACTGTTTCTTTAAGCACAGGAGTTGAGGAATAATAGCCCCCGCTAGTACAGTGGTATGTCTCCGGATTTACAACGTTAAAACCAGGGATTCGATTCCCCTCGGTGGGCTGAGCAGATAGCTCGATGTGGCTTTGCTATAAGAAAAACACACACACACAGGAATAATACGAAAGAATTATAATTGCAAAAACTGAGATCTGAAACTTCAACTGACTTAGACCTAACAATAGTTAAACTTTTTTTTAAAGTTTGGTTTGTTTGGTTTGCAAAGCTACTCAAAGACTATCTGCGCTAGCCGTCCCTAATTTAGCAGTGTAAGACTAGAGGGAAGGCAACTAGTCATCACCACCCACCGTCAACTCTTTTACCAGCGAATAGTGGAATTGACCATCACATTATAACGCCTCCACGGCTGAAAGGGCGAGCACGTTTGGTGTGTCAAGGATTCGAACCCGCGACCCTCAGGTTACGAATCGAACGCCTTAACCCACGTGGCCATGCCGGGCCTTTTTTTTTTAAAGTAAGGTCTATATTCGATAGAAATAACGCAGTAGCTCACTTGTCTTAGGCCTAACATTAGTTAAACATTTATTATGTACCGTCTATACTCGATAGAGGTAAATTAACAGAGTAACTTATGTTGGTTGTTTTATTTATTTATGTTAGTTATATCTAATAAACTTTAATGTACTTACTATAAACAATAGTAACACTTAAAACACAGTACGTGTTGTAGTTTGAAGTTTCGATAGTGCGGACTTCATAGATTTTTTTTGTTTGTTTTGGAATTTCACACAAAGCTACTCGAGGGCTATCTGTGCTAGCCGTCCCTAATTTAGCAGTGTAAGACTAGAGGGAAGGCAGCTAGTCATCACCACCCACCGCCAACTCTTGAGCTACTCTTTTACCAACGAATAGTGGGATTGACCGTCACATTATACACCCCCACGGCTGGGAGGGCGAGCATGTTTAGCGCGACGCGGGCGCGAACCCGCGACCCTCGGATTACGAGTCGCACGCCTTACGCGCTTGGCCATGCCAGGCCGACTTCATAGAAGTAGTGCATTTTGCTGAAGATCAATATCTTGTTAGGCTTACCTCCTTTACTAGAAGAGATAAGAAAACGTTACACACTTGCGGCACGATAGATATTCTGAAGGTTTCATACGTGTGACACCATTGATAATTAATATCTTACTGCAAGAAATATCCACTAAAGTACGCTTACTTCTGCTTTTTTGTTTACATCAGTAGATATGAAAAGCGAGCGCATTGTTAGAATAGTATTATTATAATACATAAAATGATTATAGTTTATGGCTCAATAATAACGAATAGTATCCAGGTTGATTACACACATATAAATCAAATAATGAAGTTAAACCTCATATTTATAGTGATCATAGCTGTTTGAAGTTAGTCGTTATGAAAACTTTAAAATACATATTAACATTTAATCTTAACAAAAACTGGTTGGAATGGACTATTCCTGTAAGTTTCTTGAGTATAACGATATGTTTTTGTAATGACTTACGTTTAGCCTTAACAAAAAGTACCTAGGATGAACTATTTCTGTCAGTTTCTTGGTTGTAGCTGTGTTTTTATAACAACTAAAGTTTAGTCTTAACAAAAACTAGTTGGAATTGACTACTGCTCTCAGTTTCTTGAGTGAAACGACGCAGTTTTATAACGACTAACGTTTAAAGTTAACAAAAACTGGCTAGAATGGACTATTAATATCAGTTTCTTGAGTGGAACGACGTGTTTTTATAACGACTAACATTTAATCTTAACAAAAACTGGCTAAATGGACTATTCCTGTCAGTTTTTTGAGTGTAAGAATATGTGTTTATAATAATTAACGACTAACATATTATTAACAAAAAACTGGCTGAAATGGACCATTCCTGTCAGATTCTTGAGGGGCCCGGCATGGCCAAGCGTGTTAAGGCGTGCGACTCGTAATCTGAGGGTCGCAGGTTCGCATCCCCGTCGCGCCAAACATGCTCGCCCTTTCAGCCGTGGGGGCGTTATAATGTGGCGGTCAATCCCACTATTCGTTGGTAAAAGAGTTGGCGGTGGGTGGTGATGACTAGCTGCCTTCCCTCTAGTCTTACACTGCTAAATTAGGGACGGCGAGCACAGATAGCCCTTGAGTAGATTTGTGCGAAATTCAAACAAACAAACAAACAGTTTCTTGAGCGTAATGATGTGTTTGTATAACGATTAACGCTTAGTCTTGACAAAAACTGGCTGGAATAGACTACTGCTCTCAGTTTCTTAAGTGGAACGACGTGTTTTTATAATGACTAACATAGTATTAACAAAAAAATGGCTGGAATGGACTATTCCTGTCAGTTTCTTGAATGCCAATACTTTATCATGCTTACACTAAGACCCATAAAACAAACACTCTTATTTCTGTGAGAGCAGCTATGCACATATGATTTTAATGAAACGTTAATTCGTCATCCAAAGTTTTCACTTCTCCACTACTATTAGCAACATTTTGTATTTAAGTTAAAAATGCTAAGGGTATCCATAAGTTTGACCCGAGGAAAGGCAGCCATTGACTTTCACTATTATTACACACCCACAGGTTGAAGCACGTGGAATATTTTACGGTATATTACTAATTAGAATTCGTCTCATTACATCCAAAATCCATTGCTCTATGAAATGAGCAACCTGTTCTGAATTTCATAGTTTATCAAGAGGCCAGCCTGCCCAGTTATTATTAGTACTGCTAGATTTGAATTACTTCTTACAGATATGGTTTGCATACATTTAAAATGTAGAATGTATTAAGTTTCATCTGACTTTCCAGAGTTAGTATTATTTTTGCCAGAACTTACACATGCCAGGAGTTTCTCCTAAAATAATAACCTTTTCTGCAAAACCAAGGCTTTTAAATCTACAGGGGGTGGACAAAAAAGTGCCGCATTTTGAAAATGTTGTTAATTTGTTATATCTTTTATTAGACAACAGAAAAATATATAATACTATTCCAATAAGAAGATCTTAAAAAACTACAGTAGGTGAACAACATTTTTCATGATAAAATGTAACTAAAATCATGAAAAGTTTAGGCATTTACTAAACCAGTGTTAAAATTAGGATTTGAGATCGTATTTGAATAGATCTTCTCGAGTGCGTTATAAAAAGCATATAGTTTTACATATTTTTCTACTATCTTATAAAAGATATAAAAATTAATAATATTTTCAGGGAGAGTGGATGCTTTCTTTTTTTGTACACCCCTTATATGTGTGAGAAAATAATGATAAAAACAAAGACACGGATGGGTAATCGGTTTGATTAATTATCTCAGTTGAAACTCCAGTTATCGGGGTTTGAAAGCGGGCAGTAAGAGATAAGTAAATGGGTTTTAAATTGTGTATTAGAAGCACGAAACGTTTACTATTTAAGTAAAAGTATATCAAAACTATGGTAATCGTCTTTTACAATATTTATAGAAAGCAAAATTATAACGAATAAACTACTAAGTGAGCGAAAGCTTTATTCAAATCTGTTTACTTCTTATTGTCGTTAGGCCCGGCATGGCTAGGTGGGTTAAGGCGTGCGACTCGTAATCTGAGATCGCGGGTTCGCATCCCTGTCGCACCAAACATGCTCGCCTTTTTATCCGTGGGGGCGTTATAATGCTGTCTTTCCTCTAGTCTTAAACTGCTAAATTAGGGACGGCTAGTGCAGATAGCCCTCGAGTAGCTTTGCGCGAAATTAAAAAAAAAACTTTTGTGATTATTTGGTTCATAATATTATAACACTTAAAACTCAGCACGCGTTATAGTTTGAAGTTTCGAAAGTGCGGACTTTATAAAATTACTTAATTTTGCTGAAGATCAATATCTTGTTAGGCTTACCACCTTTAGTATAAGAAATAAGAAAACGTTACACACTTGCGGCACGATAGATATTCTGAAGGTTTCATACCTGTGGCACCATTGATATTTAAAAAGTTTTACACATTTGACGCAATTATTATTTGAAAGGTATGCGGCATGATTTATATTTAAAAGTATTGAGACACGCGGTGCGATTGATACTCAAAATTTTTCACACATTCAATGCGGTTTATATTCAAAAGGTTCCACACATGCGGCACTATTGATATTTAAAAGTTTTACACACATGTGATAGGATTAATATTTGGAAGGTTTTACATATGCGGCATGATTGATATTTAAAAGGATTCACTCATGTGGCACGATTGATATTTAAAAGGATTCACACATGTGGCACGATTGATATTTAAAATAATTCACACATGTGGCACGATTCATACTCAAAATTTTTCACACGTTCGGCACGATTGATATTCAAAAGGTTTCATGTACATATGACATGGATGATATTCTGAAGGTTTTACACATGTGATATGGATGATATTTGAAAGTTTCACACACGTGGTACGATAGATATTTAAAAGGTTTTACACGTGGCACGATAGATATTATTAAGGTTTTACACGTGGCATGATTGATGTTATAAACGATTTACACGTAACATGATTGATATTATGAAGGTTTGACACGTGATGCGGCTGATATTCTGAAGGTTTCACACATGTGATAAGGATGATATTCTGAAGGTTTCACACATGTGATACGGCTGATATTCTGAAGGCTTCACACATGTGATAAGGATGATATTTTGAAGGTTTCACATGAGATATAAATAATATTCTGCATATTTCACACATAAAGTACAGTTAACATTTTAAAGTTGACGTCTATTTATGCATAAGATTTAAATGCATGCACATAGTTTAATGGAAGGAACGTAACTTTCCTAGAGTTGTTAATTGTAGGGATTACTCATCTGTTTTTAGCCTAGAATCCTAAGTTCTTATTCGAACATCGTGCTGGATTAAAAGATTTTCCCGTAATGCATTATATATAAAAAAAGCTCAATACTTGTCGAACTTCAGGTTAGAAACGATAAGATTACACGCTCTATAGCATAATTATACTTGCTTTCTATATTAGTCTTTATCTGTTGTAATAACACAGTTTTGTCTATCCTTCAAATGCATGTGCGCACGCACTTTTCATTTCAACGAATGCAAACAAAAGGCATCTGTAAATATACTTAAGTAGACATTTTGTACAACATATTAAAATATTTTCAAAGTTTTTTTTAAAACAAGGGTCTAACCTTAAATCGTGGAATTACATTATTCATTTATTTATTAATGGTATTACGTACAGTAAAATTTAGCCTAACTAAAGTAAAGCAAGAAACATATACAAGTTACAGTGTTAATTTATCTATTTATTGAATAGAGGCCGTACTTAAGAAAGGCTTAACTGATGCTAAGCCTAAGACAATTAGAGTTATAGATTTCGGTGACTGCGATTAGAATCTTTTCGTATTATTTCAGAAATCCTATATTTGGAGAAATACTGCTGTAAAGGAAATTCTAATTTGAGCGCTAATGTTTCGTGGGTTTCTGCTATTAATAACATATTTCTTATTGTTTAATCATTGCTCGTTCTTTTACATGATTCTACGGAATATCAATATAACAACATTAGTTTTAGTTTTTTTGTTGTTTTTTTAAATGTCGTGGAAAGCTACACGATGGCTGTCTGCGCTAGCTTGTTTGTTTTTGAATTTCGCACAAAGTTACACGAGGGCTATCTGCGTTAGCCGTTCCTAATTTAGCAGTGTAAGACTAGATGGAAGGCAGCTAGTCATCACCACCCAACGCCAACTCTTGGGCTACTCTTTTACAAATGAATAGTGGGATTGATCGTCACATTATAATGCCCCCACGGCTGAAAGGGCGAACATGTTTGATGCGACAGGGATTCGAACCCGCGACACACAAATTACAAGTCTAGCGCCCTAACAACTTGACCATTTACTTTTTTAGTTTTTACTAAATGATTCTTTATTCATTGTTTGTTATATCACTTTTTATAAAAAAAATAATGATTAGTTTTCACTGATGGGTTGCTTAATCATTACCTGAATTGTAGATTTAAAAAAATCCATACTTGGTGATTCAGATAACTTTATTTTTGTATATAAAGATATACTGCACAAAGCACATGAAGAGCGTCTGTAATTATAATTATTCAGGTATGAAAAGCCCAAACACCCGTTGATTCATTAGTATGCAAAATAGCATCTGATGATCGAGCACATGTTCCGACCTTTAAATAGCGGTTATTTGGTAAAGGTTAGTTCATATCTTTACGTATTTCTTCAATATGGAGTATGGTAATCACGAAGAGCAAAGGTAGGTAGCTAGACATTCATTTAGCAATTAACTAGCCAGACACTGATGTTGTATAATTCAAATCAGCTAGCCGAATATTGTTGTAGCAGTTAGTTAACCAGACATTGATGTTGTATAATTCAAATCAGCTAGCCGAATATTGTTGTAGCAGTTAGTTAACCAGACACTGATGTTGTATAATTCAAATCAGCTAGCCGAATATTGTTGTAGCAGTTAGTTAACCAGACATTGATGTTGTATAATTCAAATCAGCTAGCCGAATATTGTTGTAGCAGTTAGTTAACCAGACATTGATGTTGTATAATTCAAATCAGCTAGCCGAATATTGTTGTAACAGTTAGTTAACCAGACATTGATGTTGCATGATTCAAATCAATTAGCCGGACGTTGGTGATATATGATTCAAATTAACTAGCCGGACATTAATGTTGCATGATTTAAATCAGCTAGCCGGACAATGGTGTACCATGCTTCAAGTCAGTTAGCCGGACGTTGATGTGGCATGCTTCAAATAACTGTTTTGCTGATACAATTTCACCAGCATGTGGTAACAAAAAGGATCATAGGATGTGATTCGTATGATGTATGGCACTAATGGTATCATTGTTTATGGTGTAGAGATAAATATGTCCAATTCACATACCTGCCCGTACTTACTTCCAACAGTGTAATACGTTGTATATTCCCATGTGAAAAATAATCTGAGTTCGTGAACATGGTTTCTTTAAATTTGATATGGTTGAGGTGTCAAGTGGAAGCCACACATATAATGATATTATAATAAATATGATTGGTCTTGTGGTTGTGTTTACCAGAGTCAGTTATATCTTGTTATAAGCAGAATGTGTCGTATACGAACTCGACATCTAAGTTAATCTTGCGAGCCTATTTCTGACCACCTGTGCAGTGACTCGGCGCCCATTACACTGTGAACATCTGATTTTTGTCTTGGTACAAGTTTTCGGCGAGCCAGAAGCGTCAAATTGTGATCGCATGCTTGTTTATTGAATAGTGATTTTATTTGCCCAAGTGTAAGAACAACTGTGATACTGATTTGGAAGTAGTTACTCATTCTGTTAATTAAAAGTGTAGACGGTTCCTCAGAATTCATCTTGATTACATCGGAACATCTTTGAGGACTAGCCACGATTGACGAGTCACGTGACAACCGAAAACGTTGCGTGAAAACTAAGTTCATTTGGATCTTAAATCACATAACTGACCACTAAATTCCATTATTGATCAAAAGATCTTAGATCACATAACTGAACCAACAAATCCCATGACTGATCAAGATATCTCAGATCAAATGGCTGACCAACAGACCCCATTTTTAAAATGAGCTGTAAATTGTGGGTTGAATATTTTTATAGTGATTGTTTCACTCTGTTGTAGCAATTATTAATGTCCTGTTCATACTGTTATTTTGGTGTAGTATTAGTTGTAGCCACTACCAGCCCCCTTTAATTGTGAATTAGTTTGAAAAAAAAATATAATTTGCAAGTAAATTTCTTAATACCCTCTCCAGTGGTCAGCGGTAAGTCTGAAGACTTACAAAGATAAAATTTGGGTTTCGACATTCGTCAAGAATAGAGAACAAACAACCATTCTGTACCTTTACGCTTAACAAGAATAAACAAATAAACTAAAACGGATTTTTCGAATAGCGGGTTGGTTTGTGCAGGATAAATGTCGGGTAATTTCTACATAGAATGACCAAAATTTGATTTGAAATAGATACACGAATCACTGCTAAGTATAGCCAATATGAATTAAATCAGTGGAAACATTTTTTTCTGTGAAGGGTTAAAAAAGAAAGCGTGGTTTAATTAACTAGTATAGCTCTTCATATTGTGTCTGTGCAACAAAAAGTACAATAAACAGCAACTCTTATAATAAATGTTATTATTATAAGTGAAAGAAAAAGAAGAACAGAACGTTCGAACAAACTCTTATACTTTCTTCATCAAAATGGTTGATTGAGTTTGTTAGAAAGTACGTAAATCAGGTTTGGGATAACAACTTTTATATTGTTCTTTTTATGATACGGATAACTTAGGTCTTCTGAATTAAAAGTTTCATATATTCATATTTTTAGCGATAAATGTCTAAATTGTTATTGATCTAGACATTAAATAATTTCAAAATATACACACACATATATATATAAGAAACATCTTTGAAAAACCTGACCTAATACTTATGTTCTTTAATTTTACAATTTTGGTTAAATTTTCAGTATTAAGAGTTAACGAAAGAAGTCTTTTGAACAAAATAATAACATATTACGTATTATTATTATTTCTTGATCTTTTTGTCAGATCCATGTTATGTTTCGGTTTTTCTTACCTGAAAGTTTAGTTACAAACGTAATCATTAATTCGTGTTTCATACAACATTTTGTTTTCATGGGAGACATTCAATTTTCTGATGAAGGA
Source organism: Tachypleus tridentatus (assembly GCF_004210375.1). NCBI lineage: Eukaryota > Metazoa > Arthropoda > Merostomata > Xiphosura > Limulidae > Tachypleus > Tachypleus tridentatus. The sequence continues at coordinate 195,455,583 of NC_134831.1, read as the reverse complement.
TTTTTCGAATTTTCCAGTTTAAAATTTGTTCTCATAACCAGATCTTCTACTGGCTCATCTGCGAGCTTTACAATTAAACAACACTAGAATTCGCGTTTCATTATCCTTTCCGGGTACAGTGCATTTTACCTATTAGACATCTCCATATAGTGTAAAGCCTAAAAGGCTTAAGCTTAGAAACCTAAATGTGGTCAAAATAAAATACGTTTGATATTCATAGAAGACGTGGTTTGGGCACTCAACGGTAGATCGCGAGATCGAAACATATAGCTGAACATGATCGACTTTCAGCCATAAGTTGATGTTGTAATGTGACGGTCGATCTCACTATTCATTTATAAAATAATCTTACATAAGTGTTGGCGTTGGGTAGTGTAAACTAGTTGCCTTCCCATTAGCCTAATTTATCATTTCAGATAGGCCTCAAGATTCATAACAATATCATTCTTTAGTTAGTCATTAAAACAAACAAGGTACTCTCAACAAATGTCAGACTCCAAATCGACATAATAGTTTAATATACAATTTACGTTCGAAGTAAGACGCACGCGGCCTCCAGTGGTACAACTGCACTGTCTGTGAGAAAAGCATAAATAGTCTATTGCACAGCTTTTTGCTCAACTTCAAACAGATGAAAACACAGATAAAAATTAATAATTTGAAATTGGCTTCTAATTTATCAAATTCATAAGTATTTAGAGACTTGATTTTGTAATTAATATAAGTAACGTTATTTTAAGTGTTACTAATCTTACACTGTCTTCTTTCTTTTTTTTGCCACTCTAGAAATAAAAATTTGCGATAAACACACTCATCATTTAGTTTAAAAAACTCGTACATTTGGCAAATCAACCGTCAGGATAACAGAACGTTCGATTAGGAATTATTGAGTTTACTATCACGAGAAAATCCTGAGAACATTGGCTTATATAACAGGCAAGGAAATATTTCTCTGGTTGTAACAGTTGACATTTACCTGAGTCTTTTGTTGAAACGTTTTTCGTTTAAACAGTAACACAACTGTTAGTCGAATAAATAGGACTTTTCTTAAAGTTATTTCCCTCCCTCCTTTGTCCTTATTTGTGTCTATGCATGTCAGAAAAAAAAACGTAATAACACCTAATATTTGATGAGTGAACATCACGTGCTCAGTGAGATCTAATAACGTTCCTGGCAAGCATTAACATTGATAACATTGGACACCTCTCTATTAGGAAGTAAAAAATCTCTCTGAGTGGTTTATTATTACTTATTGACAGAACAAGCTGGTGTAACTAGGTATTTTGAAGTGGATGAAAAAGAAAAATCCGAAATGAATGAAGTAGAAAATAGAAATAAATTACATCAATAAAAAACAGGGAACACTCGCATATCACCAAGGTTACTTTAGCCTGACAAGTTACGTAAATATGTAAAGTTTTTTTTTAATTTCGCACAAAGCTACACGAGGGCTCTCTGCGTTAGCCGTCCCTAATTTGGCAGTGTAAGACTAGAGGGAAAACAGCTAGTCATCACCACCCATCGCCAACTCTTGGGCTACTCTTTTACCAACGAATAGTGGGATTGACCGTCACATTATAACGCCCCCACGGGCGAGTATATTTGGTGCGATAGGGATTCGAACCCGCCACCCTCAGATTACGAGTCGAACGCCTTAACCTACTTAACCATGCTGGCCAAATTTGTAAAGAGTGACTGATCATAATAAAAAATAAAGGAGACCGAATGAATGTTTCATTTTAAAGTCGATAAATGGAATTTAAAGAGACGATACCATTGAAAAATCATAGATCAAGCACATATGTTACGATTGTCGAAATTCAACTGGTGTATACAGTTCAGGACATAATGCAAAACTCAGCTTGAATTCCTGTCATTATAGGCTTGATTGATTTTACCCAGGGAGTGAAAGGCAACTAGTTAGGTCAATACAGGAAGAGAGAGAGGGAAATATATAAAGAGACAAAATAGATAAAGAGAGAGAAACTGTAAAAAAACAGAAAGAAAAAGTAAGATAAACAGACAAATAAAACAGAAAGGCAGACAAATGAAAAGTTAAAAATACACAGGTAAATAGACATATATAGGCAAAGAAGAAAACAAATAGACGAAAAGAGATAAACAAAAAGATAAACGAAGTAAGCAAACAATTAAAAACAGAGAGATGCAAGAGAAAGAGATTATGAGCAGTGAACACAGATGGGCACGGGCAGACTACATGCACCCACTATTTATTTAGAGAAACGTGGTCCTGTTTGCACTGTTATATGTCTTGAATAGTTTTTGACAAGTCTGTATTATACTCCCCGCTTAACGCCTTAAGCAACGCTATACATTACACTTTGTTTTTTCTATAGAAGTCGAAAACTGAGAATCAGATAAATCAAAATAAAAAGAGAGAGAGAGAGACAGAAAATTAGGTAGTTTTAGAAAGCAGTAAATAAAGGTAAAAGAAGCAAGAAACCTAAAATATGTGAAAAGCACAAACAGATAAAATGGAGAAGACAAACCGATAAACATAAGCAGACAAACAAAAAATATGGAGGTATGAAGATATAATATAATCAATTGTTTGTTTATAAATTTCGCGTGAAGCTACTCGAGGGCTATCTGCGCTAGCCGTCCCTAATTTAGCAGTGTAAGACTAGAGAGAAGGCAGCTAGTCATCACCACCCACCGCCAACTCTTGGGCTACTCTTTTACCAACGAATAGTGGAATTGACCATAACACTATAACGCCCCCACGGCTGAAAGGGCGAGCATGTTTGGTGCGATCGGGATTTGAACCCACGACCCTCGGATTACGAGTCGAACACCTTAACCCACCTGGTCATGCCGGGCCCAAAAAAGAAGGACACAATCATTATTCCGGGAAGGAATAATGCAAACAAAAAGTTGCAGCAACTAAGCCTCTCTATACGATTGCTTTGAAATACACAATACCAGTAAACTAGAAATATCAGTTTTTTTCTAAACCCGCATGGCTTGGTTGCTGCTTTTTCGAACACTTTGATCATTTATTAGTTCTAAATCATTTTACAGCCTTCTTGACTTAAATCCTTTACTGGTTCGAATATTATTTTAGAAGCCCGGCATGGCCAAGTGGTTAGGGCTCTCTACTTGTAATCTGAGGGCCACGGGTTCAAATTCCCGTCACACCAACATTACTCTCCTTTCGGCCGTGGGGACGTTATTATGTAACGTTCAATCCCACTATATGTTGGCAAAAGAACAGTCCAAGAGTTGGCGGTGGGTGATGATAACTTCACTCTAGTCTTACACTGCTAAATTAGGTACGGCTACACATAAAACTCTAAACTTACCGTTTGTTTTGTTTTTTTTGTCCACCGCTATCACTGCGTTGGTCAAACTTCTCTCACGTGAAGGTGCGAAAACGACGTTTTTTTGTTGTTTTGAATTAAGCACAAAGCTACTCAATGGGCTATCTGTGCTCTGCCCACCACGGTTATCGAAACCGGTTTTAGCGTTGCAAATCTGCAAACATACCGCTGAGCCACTGAGGGGCAACGGATTTTGTTGATATATGCGTCCACAGACTGCTAGCCCAGAGGTTCCCAAAGTTTTTAGACCTGCGGAGCTTCACATCAGAAAGAAAAAAAAAAAAACATTACGGAGCCTTAACATAAAAAATACACTAAAAATAGAAACAATCAGTCACTAGCACCAGATAAAGTTTACTTCAAGCTTTTAGAATATAAATTTATTAAAAATATCGATATTTAAGGAAACATTTTTACATCTGCTTACTTGTTCAAACCTTTCTACTTGCAAGATTTATATCTGTAAAAGTACAGTGTACTTGTATATTTATTGGTGGCTTGGTCAGGCTTGCTTTTGTTCACAAAGTATTTCAATATTTGGAGTTGTGTTCGTTACCTGTAAGCGCAAATGATCTTCAATATTTAGCCTGTTTCTAAATTTGGTCTTTGTAGCTGTATATAGTGAAAATGTTTGCTCACAAAGATATGTTGTTGGAAAACGCACCAACATTTTCAAAGCTCTATTATTAATTTCAGTTTATTCTATGGTCATTTGAATCTAAAATTGTGTAATTTCTTCCTGCTGAAATTTTGTTTTTAGGGTGTTATCAGTTGATATTTCTTTAAGCTGTTGTTTCTCTTTCAAAAGACAAATCGTTGGTATTTGCGGAGTCAAAGGGATTTGAATCCACAGTAATTTTTCTAAATGGGGAGGGAAGTACTCCCCAACAGTTGTACACAAATCAGATATGTGCTGCAAGACTGAAACTTTTGCATCTTCACTTAAGAAAATTTCATTCATAAGTAAAAAAAAAACCACTGAGATATTCAAAGCAATAAAGTTCTTCTATAAATATACATTCACCATTGAGCTTTGAAGTACGTTACCCTGGTACCCTGTATTGTAGCATTCACTTCATTTAGATAGTACGTCCGAAAGGTAACCCGCATTCTAAAATTTCCTCGCGGAGCCGTAAATAACTATGGCTGAACCCAAGGGCTCCGCGGAGCATAGTATGAAAAACCATGTGCTAGAGGAACCGATAATTTTATCGTTAACATGTGCATTACACAAATAAATTGACAATTTTTAGTAAGTTTAAGTTAACATTTAACTTATAACATTATAGGGCGAGTTATTTACAAATACACATCTACTAATGCATCATATATTTAACTCACACACAAAATAAGTTCATGCAAAATTAGAATGTACTTTAAAAAAAAAAACAAATAGTAGGCCTAATGTATAACTTTATGCCATCTGCCATAAAAAAGATTACGTGAAAAGAGTAAGGTTTAAATTATAATACTTATTGCCTTTACTAAGATTAAAGACGAGCCAGCGTAACTGGTAGAGCGCTTGCTTGAAGTGAAAGGTGCATTAAATCTGGAAGTTGTGTTTTTTATTACAATTGCTATTAACCAACACTCCAGTAAAGTGAAGTAATCACATAACTCCTTAGTATATAAGTAATAGTTCCACTAAATATGCTTGCTCTTTCAGCCGTGGAGGTGTTATAATGTGATGGCCAATCCCACTATTTGCTGATAAAAGAGTAGCTCAAGAGTTGGCGGTGGGTGGTTATGAATAGTTGCCTTCTGAATGAGGAATGGCTATCGCAGATAGCCCTCGTGCACCTTTGCACGAAATTTAAAAAACAAACAATTAATTACTTTAGAACTTTAAATTTAATGTTCTAATTAAACACGTAGCATTCTTAGGTTTTTAAAATCCATATTTTCTTTGCTATTGTTTAGTTAATTAAAATATCCGAACGTCATCAATCGAAGGTCGTCTGATTTGTTTTGTATCTCCAGTCTCGAAAACAGATAAGAAAATTTGATTCTGACAAGTACGGCATAAAAAGAGATTTTCCTAACGAACAAGCATTTTTGCTGTTATGAATATTTTACAATATCTTGTATAAACTTCAGAAATATTTTTTCTAAAATTTAACTGGAAACACAGAATTCACTTGTTATGCATGTTCTTGAAAGTAAAAATATTATGTATTCCAATAGCGTTACAAAATTGAGCTATTATTCGAAAGCAGATTTCCAGCAAGGAAATATTTTTATAATTATTATGAATACCAGAAAAAAAAACAAGTTTATGTTAATACATATTGCTACAATGTTAAAAAAAACTAGTTAAAATTCATCATTTGTGTTGGGTGAATAATAAATAACTTTTTCCTTAATGGTTTCTTTGTGGAAAAAAAACTGTCGTATATTTTAAGAAGCGTTTCAACTTTGTTTTACTGGAAAACATTTATCCATAAGCTGGTTGATTATTGTGAACACACTTTTTATCCTAGGTTTTGCAATAAATCAATATAATTTCATTAAGGAAGGAATACATATATGTAGCCTGTTACAAATAGCAAGATCTTGTGTAAGAGAGAAGAGTTCATCTTGTGTTTAGATTATGTTTACCAAAATATATTTAAGTCAATCAATATATGATTACATAGCAACTAAAATAATATTAAAAGCCTAGTTTGAAATTAGGACGTTAAAATTTTACTAGAATATGCTGTATATCAAATCTGTACAATGAGAGTATCAAACTTGTAAGTTATTTTCACGGAAATTGCTAGACCTAAATCTTTAAGATGATTAATTTACTACAAAACAAGTTGAACATATAAATGAATGTTGTTAGGCTTAAGGTAGGATAAGACTACTTTAAGTATGTCACTGTGGCATTTAAAAACAATATTTTACCTTTGGTAATTCTTAATAAATTAAATTATAACAGTAATGCTCAAATTCCACTTTTCGTTCACATTAGAGTAGCCCAAGTGTTGGCGGAGGATATCGTTGACAAGCTACTGAGATTACATTCCTTTAATTCAAATTTCGAGACGGCAGATCTTATGTAGCTCTGCGTGAAATTATGAAACAAACTGTCAATCACAAAAAACCAAGAATCATTTATAGTAACAAACATACAACTGAATATCAACAAAAAACTTACAGCTGGATTACAGTTAAACAAGAAACATACAACCAAATAACAACATAAAAAACATAGGATTGGAAAACAATGCATACAAGAAACCTACACTTCAATAAGGATGTAAACAAGAAACATACAATTGAATAACAATATAAATGACTACAGCTTGTCTAAGTATGTGAATTCACTACATGTTTGTCCAAGGGATCAAAATTTAGAAGTACATTTTTTTAAAAAGATCTGAGCTGGCACAGCGCAGACAGCCAATTGTGTAGCATTACGTTAAAAACTAGAACGAAAAAAAAAGGTTCGTTTATTATAATACAAACTTTCGAAAGTGTGATATTTATATTTAACCAAACCGAGCGTTTACAGGAATATTATTAGAGTCAATGTTTATTACAATAAGGGTTGGAAAAGTATGGGTCTCTCTCTTTGTCAGTAGGACTCAGTAACGCTGCCTACGATGACTGCTTCACTTATATCTCAGCACTTATATATAAATGTGGTTCACGTGCTTAGTCGTGCTAGTTAAAGCTAGTATTACTATCATAGTTATTTTCATATTTTGTTGGACGTATTTCATTTTCTACTCAATTTATTTATTATAAGCGACATTTACACACACACACACACACACACAAAACACACGCATGTTAAGTACAAGATTGGCATGCGAGATACAGTTCAGATTCTCCAATAAAGTCGTTTGTTAGGCAAGTTTCAGTTAGTCTTAATAAAAAACAAACAAGGTATTAGTTTCTTTATTATTTCTGAATCACTATAAGGATTCTTCTTCCCTAACCCACGTTTTCCCCCCTCTCTCTTTCCTTCGTTTCACATTAATTTAACACCGGATTTTTCTATAATGCTTCTAAGTACGCGTATCCTGATCGTGGGTAAAGTAGGTGGGAATGTAAACTTACATGCACGCGGAGGTTCATTTATTAAATCACAGGTCGGCAGCCTATAATCCCGAGAAAAATGCAAGATCAATACGACCTTTAAAAGAGCATCCGTTGTGAAAAATCATCCACTAAAGTGGGAATCTATGACGTTCAACTTTCAGCTAAAACGGTTGAAAAAGAAAAGAAAAATGCAGAGAAATTGGGAGATATTCTGTCAAAGTCCTCGTAGCGATAATTTAAATAAGAAATGTAAAGTTCATAAAAAGGAAAAACAAACGTGAGAAAAGCAATAACTTTCTAGAACCACTTTACTAGTACATACTATCTTCTCTACATGCTCGGAACTTTCCTTTAAACTAATACTGGTGTCTTATTCGATTTAAGTCTCGAACTCTTTGCTTGCATTTACTTCGCCTTATACGTTTATTTATACTAAGTTGCTGCTTCACCATCCTTTCGCACTAAAAACAAATGTAACTTCCGAGACGCATTTCAGAGAGCGAAGAACAAAATAGACGTTTCGGGAAAAAAGTCATTACACGAATAAAGTAATAGTAAATAAAAAAAGCAGTTTCGATAAAGTAATTGAAATGAAATTAGGCTTACTGTACTTGAATTACTATTATTATTAAATAATCTACGTCGAATGAAATAGTTTCCGCTAGGGGTATCTTGGTAGACATTTTGAATAATAGATTGACTAGTACACGATATAAAAGAGCTAATTCCTCACTCCTTTTTTTCGTATCGTTGGACAATCGTCGACAATATTTTGAAAATTTAAAGTTAAATTTCTAATTAATTTTTTAATCTTAAAATTTGGGGCTCAATATTCGCTATGGAAACAGTGCAGATAGTTCGTCTTGCATGTTGTATATTTGTGTCAAAACAAAAGTATCTTTAATAAAATAATGAATTCAGAAACAAACGCTTGTAGCAACAGCTTAAAGAAATTAATGATTTTCTCCTAGAAAGGCTTAAGACTTTACACCGAAATATCGCGAAAATTTGTCCCGTTTCATGACTTGTAATACCGGACAAAGTTGTGTTTAACGCGCCTGTACTACTGTAATTGTTTTCCCTTTTTTCCTTCCTTCTTCTGAAACCTTGAAACCATAGCACCTGTTTTGAGTAATATCGTTTTATCTACGTTTGAATTAAGCCTTAAAGAAAGCTGATCATATTCTGGTAAAACTATTACCCGATTTAGCCTTCGTACCTTAATTATAGGACATACATGTTGTCGCGATTAGTTCTTTGATTATTGATTATCCGGCGTTCACGGAAGACTCTTTCTACATATGTAAGTTCGCCATTTAAAACGTGCTTTGTTCTAACCCTCCTGTTCACGACATATTTTAGAAATATAATACCTTATGTTGTATCTTATGCTAGACAAAATTTTGTTTCAACGGATGAAAATATTATTTTCATGAAGCCAGCTAGCCCCTGGCGGCGAGATGAAGAAAGTATAACTGATATCGGATAGTTCTTACCGGAGCAATAGCTTTGGATCCCTAGTAGCTCGTTAGAAGCAGCCAGTCAATAACATTGTGATATTACTGTCATATAGTTTTACGGTAGGATTAATGGAAATATAACGTCACCTCAGTACATTTCCATAGATTAAAGAAATGCTGAAACGGTCGACAGAGAGGGAACATCATTATCATCATTCATTATTAGAGTGCGCGATCACCAAACTAAAACATACTCTTTAATCAGAACATAGTCTTTAATCAAAACATACTCTTTAATCAGAACATAGTCTTTAATCAGAACATAGTCTTTAATCAAAACATACTCTTTAATCAGAACATAGTCTTTAATCAGAACATAGTCTTTAATCAAAACATACTCTTTAATCAGAACATAGTCTTTAATCAGAACATAGTCTTTAATCAAAACATAGTCTTTAATCAAAACATACTTTTTAATCAGAACATAGTCTTTAATCAAAACATAGTCTTTAATCAAAACATACTTTTTAATCAGAACATAGTCTTTAATCAAAACATAGTCTTTAATCAAAACATACTCTTTAATCAAAACATACTTTTTAATCAGAACATAGTCTTTAATCAGAACATAGTCTTTAATCAAAACATAGTCTTTAATCAAAACATAGTCTTTAATCAAAACATACTCTTTAATCAAAACATACTTTTTAATCAGAACATAGTCTTTAATCAAAAAAGTGTTTGTTATAGAACACAGAAGTAAACATGGCCAGCGTTCGACCTAGTTTTTGCTTTTCTTTTTTTTTTTCGCAAAGAGATTTGACATTTACCCATTCTGTGAAATAGTTTTGTCTTCTTGCCAAAGAAATACGGTTTTGTATGTATACTTTTGCCTTTTTTTTTTCGTGCAACGTTTACACTGTAAAATAATCATTTTGAACACATAATATTTGCTGGGAAATATTAAAACTAATTGGAAAAATCAAAATGAAGTCCTTCAATAATTCGAAAGTTATCAGTGCACATCAAAGCTTCAACGGCTGTAAATGAAAGATCATGTTTTATGTGCAAGTTCTACAAACGTAAAGAAATGGAAGTTTACTCTATACCCACCCACGCACCCTCTCGATATTCTACATTTTAAACGGAAAAACTAGTTTTTATTGAACAAGAAGTGTATAAAACCCGCATAAGGATGGATAAATTATTTGTGTACAGTTTACGATATTTACCTTATGTTTGTTTTTATGCTTGGAATTGCGGTCGAAAACATCGTTATAGGTTTTAGTTTTCTAGTCTATCAATTTATGACATTAAACGTTTCTAGTCAGTTCGTTTGATAGTATAACTTATTTCTTAGTTTTGATCTATATATATCTAGCTTACTGTTAACCAGAAGTCCTTAACAATTAGATTACATACCGTTAAACAGCTTCTTAATGTCTACAAATATTGAAAGATATTTTCTGGGTGTAAAAAAGATTTCATGGTTATTGAAATATTTATGTACTATGAACATATTTAATTATATCGACCTAGGAGTTTTCGCCTCAGCTCTTTTTTAGAATGCTCTTGGTTCTATAAGTTTATCGTATTAGATCTTTGTATGTACACGACGTACATTTAAACTATATCATTTGTGTGAAATCAAAAGCAAAAGTGTATGTGATAAACGTGCACTTAAAATAAGACACGATTTTCACGCTTTTATCTACCTATATATTTCATACAGTCACTCAACCATTCACACATCCAACCATCCTCCATCTCTCTATCGTTTTATTCATCCATTTAATCAACTATCTATTCATTCTTTCCTTTATTAAACCCTTAACCTTTTACCATCTTTCTATTTAATCAGTATTTATAGTTGTTTTTCAAATGAAAAAAAAAGAATCGTGTAGGATCAGGATTAGGCATGCTACCTATTTCAGACTGATAATGTAATCTTAAAGTTAGGGTTAGGGTAGTTAAGTTTTGTACGAAACAAGTAAGTGAAGCGCCTTATCTGATTCGTCGTTCCTATTATTACTTCAGGTCCAAATGGACCCTCTAGCCTCACGGGAAGTGTATGTGGCTTAAATGAAGCTATATTGTCGGAGAGTGTTGAGCCGAGAAATTAGACCCATTATAGCAGTAATCGAGGAGTTAATTTTCCCGGAAATTTCTTGTAATAGCTATAATAAAAGCTATGACTGAGCTTTATTCTCACTTGAACTTAACCGCTCTCTTGGATCAAAGCACAGAAAATCAATAGAAATGTAATCACTCCTTCTCTTCTGATCTTAGATCAACTTGAAGAGCATTTTTATTAATATATTAACTGAATTTCAAAGGGTCACGAGGCTTCAAAACAACATACTCTACTGTCTTATTATTATGTCGGCTGAAGAACCTTTAGACTTTAAAAAGAGACATTCTACTGTTTTATTCTTGTGTCGACTGAAGGACCTCTAGGCTTTAAAACAACATATTATACTGTATTATTCTTATGTCGACTGAAGGTTCTTTAGAGTTTCAAACAACATACTCTACTGTCTTATTCGTATGTCGACTGAAGGTTCTCTAGACTTTCAAACAACATACTCTATTTTTTTATCCTTATGTCGACTGGAGGACTTCTAGACATTAGAACAACATACTATAATGTGTTATTCTTATGTGGAGTTACTAAAATGAATATTTACTTAAAAAGCTGATTCTAGTCTAGCAAATTTTTATGCCTTAAAAACAGGGATATCATCTCATCTTTTCGAAATGAAACTTCGATTGTGTTCCTTAACCATTTAAAGCCAATTTATTTGTTTACTGTAAAAACGTGAGAAGGAGTACCAGACTACGTGCGAATGACGTGTAAGTGATTGGGAAGTTGTGTTCTCTTTTTCCTCACAGATAAATGGATAGATATAATGTAAGTTTTATTATAGAACGATGAATAAACATTTCATGAACACGTGTAACACGTCAGCCTTCTACCATCCTACTATGAAAATCATTTCATATGCAACAGTAATACATTTTTATATGATAGGGGTAACACTACAGACTAAGAACGTTTAAATATGTGACTCATTTTCCCACGGTAGACACATCAGACAGAACAATTTTGATTTTCTTTAAAACAAATAAATAAACGAAAAATTCAGTTATTAATTTTATTAAATCGTTCACAATACATTATGGCTCAAATTCTTTGAGGATGTTTTTATTGGTATCTCTATATCCTCTTGATATAGAACCAGTTAATCTTCTATTTTTATTCTTAGTTCGTGTATGCTCACGTTCAATCATTGTTTGTGTATACTTAAGCAACGTGTGGCCTATTTGTTGGCTACTTCCGGTACACATGTAGAACAAAGTGTTGAGAAACAAGCCAATCCTCTTTTATTGTTATTCAATTAGTTGCATAAACACTTTTAAAATATAAAACTAACTTGCACGTCATAATTATTACTTTAATGTGAAGACCTAAAATACCTGCGTTACATGCATTTTAAAAGCTAGAATATTTTTCGTTGTTGTTGGCGTCCCTAATAAAGGTGTGGAACCAGATGTATTTGGTTGTGGTTGTTGGAAGTTTGTTTCACGAGTGAGGAAGAAGTTATTGTTAAGGCACAATGAAAATAGTTTGATTTTACCCACTTGTACGTCACTGATTCTGTCTGCCAAAGATACGATCATAAAAATGCTTTCAGTGTCATCCGAACACTAGAGTTGCAGCATTTCTATAAGAACTATTGTAGTTTACAATTAATGGGCTACAATACTACAACTGTGGGGTGTTTTGAACTGTTTAAAACGTGGATTTTTTTTGTTTTTGAAAAACGTTAGAGGAATAAAATACAGAAAATTACTGAAAACGGAAGTTAAAAATTAGAAATGCTTTGTTGTTTTTTTTTTTTTGGAAACATTAAGAGTTTGTTAGATCAAACTCTTAATACATTTTCAACATTTCATTTAATATAATCTTATTCGAATAGTCTTACAACGAATCGTCTCAAGATCTTATACCGGGTCACTGCGGTCATTTGGTCGGTAATCATGTTCAGCGTATGCAGGCCGGAACCACGTACGTATAAGCAAGAATAAAAAGAATCGTGAAATTGATTCCACAAGAGGGAGAGAGGGTGTAGACAAAGTAAAGAACTACAAATTCAGGTCCTTATTTTTAGCCAAAGAATTCTGGAATATTTCCAACAATAAGCTTGAGAAGAAACGTACATTTACTGTTACTCCAACTCTTTCCTCACTTGGTCAGTCTTTCCATCTGACATCGTACGGGGTTTAAAACGTGTCTTCAACGATCGAATGTTCCAAAGAAAACAAACTAGAATGAGTATTTTGATAAGATTAATGGGGTTCAACTCCAGTGGCGGGTACGGGCAGAATCCCATGTTAACAGTGAACTTCTCTCGGCCCCCTGATTGTTATGTGTCTCTGCAATCTTTAATTACAATATTTCTTGATGCTAAACATACCGAAATTCACTAATGTTGTACAACCTACAGCGACAACTATAAATCTCAGCTATATTTCTTAAAGTATGTTTAAGTAATAGCGACCTACTTCTTGGCCTGTAAAGTATCTAATCGTTGACTATATTCCCGTCACTACACAACTTCACAGGCACAAGGATAGGTCAGGTTACAATAATTCAAGTGAATAGATTTAATATAAATAAGGGTTTTTTGTTGGGCTCAAACTTACGTAACGGACTATCGGTGCTGTAGCAACTACTCGGTTCGAGCCCCAAACTTCAGTATTATAAACCCCTATGTTTACTGCTTTATATACCACCAGAGTAGAAGCATCTTATTGCGATTTGTTTGGGCTCTTTAAATTTGTATCTAGAAATACATGCACATACTTAACAGCATAAACTAAAACAAATAAAAAGTGTTTTAAAAAGGGTAAAACAGTTCTGTTTCCTCGGATCTGTTGAAAGTCACTTGCTTAAAGGATTTTTCTTGTTTAGTTGCTTTACGTATCAGTTCAAGACACAGGGAAGATACAGGAACCCTCTGGGGAAGATATTAGGAAGGTTAGATCCTTTAATCTCCCCATATATCACATTTGGGAGGTCACAAGAGTATATACGAGATTTGGTGACAACCGATCAAATGCTTCACCATTTATACGCTAATAGAAACACACAGAGAGAGACTTTTGATAAATACTAGTTTACACTAAGGCTTAGTGTCGGCTTGTATTCGATAAGTACGTTTATGTGTTCAAGAACCACATTCATTCAGATGGTTGGGTTCGACCAAAGATTCCTCATTATAACTTTCAGTTCCTGGCGATGCTCATTCAATCACACGTTTTACGCTTTTAAGAACTAACGAGAAATCTCACAGTCTTTTATGAGAGAGAGTTTTCCATGGTGTTCAGAGGTATTATGATGAGATATCTCAGCTTTCCTTAAGCCAGGAGTAACTAGAATTCTCAGCCGAATTCATTTGATTTCCATTAAACAATCACTGCATCATTACTGTGGTTGTAATTCTCTTGTTCTTAAGAATATTAGATATTGAAAAATACGATAAAAACAGTGAAAGGTGATTACTGACATTACTGGACAGCAAATTGTTTCAGTACAATATGCTCTCCCACCTGCCCTCACTCCCAGAAATGAAAGCGTATCTTATCTGAAGTAAATCATGTTAAAACTTAATGTTTGATCGTCACTTCATTTTTGAAAAAATTACCTGGTTACATGTAACTCACCGAAATGACGTTATTTATATAGTGCTAGTCCTGGTACGACTCAGACATGAAGGAGGAATGTTTAAACTGTAAATTTGTGAAGCTATGGTTTCTTATGTAATTTATACAGAGGCTGAGAACAATATATTAAAATGATTTTGGAGCCTCAATTCGTCGTTGCAGTTCATATAACCAAGTCCGGTCATGCATGCTCTCTGCATCTTGTCAATAGCCCTGAACTGTAGTTTCCATAACTAAAGGCTCCACTGTGAAGTTGACATGATTAACCACATCACTCCTCTCTGCACGTGTTCTATAATCCTTCTAATGTATAGGTACAAAATTTTCCTAGCGACTGTTGTAACAATCTGATCACAAGTAAATCCGAAGGACCTGCATTCGTCGACTGGACTGGTATATCTTCGAATTAAATAGAGTAAATATCCATTTCTTTCTTCAGCTGCTTGAAAGGTTTATGGAGAGTCTTTTTCATTTTGTTTCTTTGAACATAGAGACAGCTATTGCCACTTACATTTGCGTTCATGAATTCTCATCCGTTAGAATTTTCCGCCTTTTATTTAACATGGTTGGAGTACGATTTGTTCGCATTTCTGGATGGTTCTTGTGTCCCACGTTGATCCACAATACGTCATCTTCCAATGCCATTAAGTACAAGAATATCTCAACTTTAAAATTCTGAATCCACGATTTCAACAGTTCTTTATAATTTGAATGTATGAATACTTTTTCACAAAACGTTATTACCTACTCTTCCCAAAATGGTTACATTTTCGGCAGCATAACATTATTTATGAATATCCAGACAACGTAAAAATATAATTCTGATGCATCCCGTTCCACCACGATTTTATATCATACGTATATATCACGTGGATTGCTGATATACATATTCATACCCGTTTCAGTATAGTGTGCTCAGCCTTTGTATTCTGTAGGATGTCTTTAGTAGATTATCTTAGATTAAGACTGCCCCCTTCCGATGTTACAGCGATAGATCTCTGGGCTTATAACGCTAAAACAGTATTTCGATACCTGTGGTGAGCAGATCATCGAATAACCCGTTGTGTATCTTTATGTTTTATAACATACAATGTTAATCTTGTCTCATTATGAAAACGAACAGATACTATTCAGTAAGTTGATTTTGGATTCTTCCACTCTGGAATACATACACCAATACTGGATAAATTCTATCAGTAAAGGAAAGAAATACAAGATAGCCCTAACATTAATACTTCATAATACTTGATAATACATTCTACCACTAAATGAACAATCTACAAGATAGCTACAAAATTTAATAAACAATTAAAACCAACATTTCATATTTGCACAATGTTTATAACGTAATTAAAGCCGTCAACGACTTACACTTTAAAAATACACTGTAGGTGTACAATGTTTCAACATTCTCCACGTCATCTTCAGGAGTTATCATAGTTAAGATAGCCTTAGATACAAGGAAATACATTTTAACAAGTTTAAGAACACAGCTGAAATTTTTGAACATTATTGTAGAGCGTTCACTACTTGAAAGTTTAAATTAGACATTTTGAGCATACCGCAAAATGTTGTTTAAATTATGCATTCAATAGTTAATAGCAGATCATCTGTTTCATACTTAGTGTCGTTAAAGAATTTCTGACGTCACTTCCTCTTTGAGAGATTTACTATTGATAATACATATAATTCACCTTTCTGGTATAACTTACGTATCTTTGACGTCATATTCTGTCAGAGGAAAATGACATAAATATATAATTTAATTTAGTGTACTAGCATCATTTAGGAAATTCCGATGGCACATTCTGTTTAAGAGTTTAAAACAATTAAAGCAAGTACTACATGAAATTTACCGAACTGGTATCACTTAAGAAATTCTGACGTCATTTCCTGTTTGAACAATTGACGGAGATGAAGAATTTACTTAATAGGGATCATTTAGATTTTTTTCTTGGCATAGCTGCCAATTACAGCCATACTACGTAATTCAGCCTGCTAACATCATTTAGTAGGGCATCTTCAATAAGTATACAAAATGGTAAGAAGGGTACAGTTTAGCGTAACCGTTTTCTAAGGTTAGAAGGCATTTATATATTTGCAGGTTGGTTCTGATATTTATATCCCACTTTAGAAAAGGAAATAGTTTCTATAATTTTTCATGAAATACAATATATGTTAGAAAACACAATTCTCAGAGCTACGATATTTTGTAAAATGTCTTTAGTTTCCCCTATACCTCGTTGATATATTTACAAATTCTGATAATAAATGAAGTTAGAAAACAAAATTATCAAAACTACCATAAACAACATATAATGGATTGTTAAATTATGAGGAATAATAAGTACAGAATAACTGCGCGCTTCCCTTGGGTCAGGCATCAAAGACATACAGAAAAGACACTTCTACAAGGGCAGCACGCTTTTTATAATGACACTTTTTGTAGCTTTTATGCTCAGCAGAGGAAGGGTGACAAATGTTTTTCACTCAGTCTCTTCGAACTTAATGAGAGTCTCGTGAGAACTCAGCCGTTGTTTAAAGTTATTAACATTTTCTTCAAACAGTCTAGTGGTTATAGTGTACTAGTAATTACAATCAGTTTTGAATATAACATTTTTGTAGTTTATTGTTAAACGTGGTTCAGTGTTGTAAAACATGATACAAATACTTTTCTTTAAATATACGAAACTACTAAGATAATTCAAAGTGAATGAATAAACATAATGTCGGAAGGGGAGAAATAGTAGAAACAATACTTTGAAACCTACAATGAATATAGCATTAATAAAACTAATACCAAGTTACAAATTATGATATGGGAAATTCATAAGATATATCTTGGCTTTCGAGATACCTGTAAAAGTTGGATCTACAAACCAATAGCGATGAGCCGTATAATAGATTTAATTTCAATTCACACGGCTGTGAATTGTGGAAACAGTATAAAAAACAACAGCAAAATACAGCAGATGTTCGTGCTGGTGTTCACATCTGTATTACACCTCACTACACAAAGCCAGTTTTGAGAGGATTGTTTGTTTGTTTCAAGCTAAACACAAAGCTACACAGTGGGTGAACTGTGCTCTGCTAACCACGTGTATCAAAACTAGGCTTCTAGCGTTGTAAGTCCGTAGACACACCGCTGTGTCATTGAAGGGAATTTTGGGAAGAAAGTAAATAAAAACTGAAACCAGTGGAATATTCAAACAAGTTACTAGAAATAATAAATAATTAAAGCTTATTCTTGAAATAACTTTTTCAGCCCTAAAACAGTTCGAAAGTTAGTTAGACTCTAACAAACTAATAAGAAGAGGGAATCCTCAATAGCCGCGGCGCTTTAACTTCTTTCAGGCGGGATTAGAGTAAATTAATCTACGAGACAATTTTTCCCTTTTTTTTAGTTATATTTTGGTGAGCCAACACTACTAAGCGTGAGGCAACTGTATACCTAATTCAATTTTAGTACTCTACCGTAATCTGTAAAAACTTGGGTGTGTTCAAATACATTAATAAAAATGGTTTGAGCTCCTGAGTTCAGTAGTCTAATTAGATCTCAAATTAATCAATAAATGTCGAGGCTATGAGCTAAAAGTTTGTATTTGAAAACTCTAAGCCATTCTATGAGTATGAGCTGTTACGCCGTGGCTACAAGTAAACCATAGAAAAAGTTAGTTAGACTGTAAGTAACTAATGTATTATAGAATAAGTCAGTCATAGTGTAAGTAACTAATGTATTATAGGATAAGTCAGTCATAGTGTAAGTAACTAATGTATTATAGAATAAGTCAGTCATAGTGTAAGTAACTAATGTACTATAGAATAGGTTAGTCATAGAGTAAGTAACTACGGTATTATATAATAAATTAGTCAGACCATAAGCAATACATTAGTGTGTTATCTATCAGTCGCTCAGTAGACATTAAAATGACATTACGTAAGGGACGTTTATCGTTGCAACTCGTACTATCGTGACGTCAGTAAAACGTGTACATGCCATAAATCACGAGAAGGATTATGCACTCTGTAGACGAAAGTACAGTATGGCATACTGACTTTATAAGAAAGAAATACAAGTAATTTTTACCCATAGCTTTGGTTTTCTTTGTTCTTGAAACAGAACACATTCGGGTACCCAGCAGAAGTACACCATATCTCGTTAGTGAACCTAAAGTTCCAACTCCTTTCGTCAAATTAATAAACACCAAAACCTATACTTTCAAGACATGTCTAAAGGGCAGTAAAGGTTAAAAAAAACAAACGAAAATGTTCGAAGCTCCTGTGACGTAAACAAGATATCATTCGTCATGACTATATGCAAACAATGACCAGAAAGTTCGAAGGAATATAATCTTATATAAAAAGAGCAGTCTATGGAGTCGAGTTTCTCATCTACACTCACTAATATCGAGATCACGTGTAACAGCTTTAAAAGTAGGGGTAGAATAAATGAATTCAATTCACCTCTGAAATTATAAATTATTTGCTGTAAACGCTTAGTGCAACAGCACTTATTTCATACCATCATGCCAAAAAAACACTTTGTTTTCGTAAAGAAGCGAATATTTATTTTAATTGTACTTTACATTAAAATATAATGAACATGAACAAATTTTAATAAGCCCGGCATGGCCAGGTGTGTTAAGGCGTTCGATTCGTAATCTGAGGGTCGCGAGTTCGAATCCCTGTTGCACCAAACAGACTCGCTCATTCAGCCATGGGGGCGTTATAATGTTGCGGTCAATCCCACTATTCGTTGGTAAAAGAGTAGCCTAAGAGTTTGGCGGTGGGTAGTGATGACTAGCTGTCTTCTCTTTAGTCTTACACTGCTAAATTAGGGACGGCTAGCGCAGATAGCCCTCGTGTAGCTTTGCGCGAAATTCAAAAACAAACAAAAAACAAATTTTAAATGCACGAAATGTTAATATTATTATAATTACAAATTGGAATGTCAAGAATGTATTAATTGAATTGCCTATGTGTTCAGACAACTTATCTTTAATTAATTAAAGATTTTCTTTTGGACGAACAAAATCGTTTGGCAAGTAAAATCTCTCAAGAATCCACTTGGTTGTGGAAGAGTTAAATGTAACATAATAAGTTTCTTTACTTTTATTCAATAAGTCTCCCGGTGGAACAACAGTAATTTTACGGATTCATAACTCAAAATTCCGGAATTTGATTTCCCGCGGTGGACATAAAAGGCAGCCCAGTGTGGCTTTGCTCCAAAGCAAACTGTTCAGTATGTTCTGTTTCGACTGAGGGCGATCTAACAACAGTTCAGTCGACTGATGGAATAGCGGTAAGCTTACAAACTTGCACCATTAAAATTCGAAGCTCGATTCTCCATGTTGGGTGCAGCAGATAGTCCATTTTGTTACACTAAAATAAAAATAAAACTATTCACTGGGTTCTGCTTAATCCAGCGGGATCTACCAGGAACACATTCAATCCTCAAAGAGTTAAAAGCAACTCTGTTTAGTTATTTCTATCCAAGGAGCTCTCTTTATTGAATTGGATTAAATACGAATAAACTATTTTTACCAAAGTTAACGTTAAAGTCATTAATTTGGCATAACACTGTACTTCAATATTTGTTTCGGATTTTTCCAGGATGTTTTGGTTGGCAAAATAAAAATAGAATGTATTAGAGTATAATGCGAGCACAATGTCTCATCCTCTCGGTACCTTAGTAATGAAACTATTCTAACAAGCACTGTAGATTTAGGTTTCGATAATCAATCTTGAAGGGCAATCTTTTGTACGTGTAAGCGGTTTTCAAGGAAATATTTCACTCGTTGCTCGTAGACAGCCGGGACACTGTCCGACTGTACAGATGAAAAGTGCCGGGGAAATTTCTTACAGGAAAAGGCTTTTAACCAGGAGAACAACCCGGTGCGGAGAACGTATTTAGTGGCTTCCATAAAACCTCGAAGGTATTACCTTAAACCCATAAGTTTTATTGGAAAAAAACAGATAAAGAGAAACGCGAGAACGTGCTTTGATGGAAGACTAACCTCTCCCACCCACGTTTCTTCTTGTACAGCTTTACTCTTGCGGTTGAAGTGACGGTACTTTCGGATTTTTATCGGAACACAAGGCGCAAAAACAAGAAACTGATGCCGTTTATGCTACGAAAAGTTTCTGCTAGAAATAAAACAAATTTTGTAGAGTCCACTTCAGAATCCGCATGAGAACAATTATGAGAAACAGGAAAAAAATGATGGATGTCATTTTAGAATATAATTTCAACAGATACCGGTTGGTGTTATTACGTTCTGGACATTTTAGGAATTGTAGAATTTCAACATATTTGTTAAGGCCCCTAAACATGAATATTACATGATAAACGCGTTGAGAACTGTGGAGTTTCAGAATGTTTGCAAAGACAGAAAAAAAGAAAACGCTAGTTTAATTTAAGCCAAAAGACCAGTGTAAAGTTGAAAATAGTCCCAACTATACAATCACCTATATCTCAGAAATTACCAGATCTCTTCACATGTCCCTGTTACATATTTAAAAGTATATGTGTGTTCTTACATTGTATTTAGACGTATATCTCCTATACATGTACCTGCTACTCAAATTATTAGACAGACATCTCTTATAAACGTACTTTTTACACAAATCACATTAAACATATATCTCTTACACATGTAATTGGTATAAATATTACATTTAGACGTACACCTATTACAAATATATTTATTATACACGTATTACATTAGACACATCACTTACAAATGTAATTGTTACACATATACCACGTTAAATATACATACATATCCCACAGTTGCAATTTGGATGTGTTGTAAGAGTGACAGAGAAGCTCTTAAACATGGATAATTTTCCCATTAATTGAAATACAAATTAGGATTGGTATCTCACTGAACTCAAGAAATCTTCTAAATTGTGTATAAAATAAATCTAAGTTTTAAGCAACAAACCGAAGAAGGAAATATACTTCAGAAAATAACGTCGTGTTATGGCTAACGTGGAACTGATTGGAACGCTTGCGAAGCGTCCGCCCCCTACCCCACCTCTCTCATACGTTGTCTCTCTATAATAATAGACTGTGATCCTTCAGGCTTCCAAGCTAAAATATAGTTTCAGAAACAAGGATTAATTTTGCTAAAGCTTTCTGAATTACTTATAGTTATCAAAATCTGGTTTATAGTAAAAATAAGTTTCGTCTTGTTCATCATATGTAACGTGAAAACATCGTACCACACAGAGCAATATCTTCAGCAAATATGACGACAAAACAAGAACGCAAAATCGCAAGTTCAGACCATTATTTCCATCTTTGTGGAAAAAAAAATTGTTTCTGGAGAAGTTACAAAATATCTTTCACTCCAACGTACATTGTCTCTTATATAAATAACAAGTCTGTTTATTTGTTGTGTTTTTAAAGCAAAGCCATGTCGAAATATCCGCTGTGTCCACTGCGGGAAATCGAACCCCGGATTTTAGCATTATAAGTCCGTAAATGTAGTGTTGTTTTGCCAGGAAGATGTAGATAACTACACAAATCACCTAAATGTTTCACAGAAGGCTGAGTATCTGATATTAAGGCACTTTTGAGTATGCAAATCAAGAGACGCCTAATCGCAGAGAAAAGGCATGTATCGGAACTACATTTTAACAATCCTTGGCGGTTATTAGGAAGTTTGATATCCCTAAGAACTGATCGCTTTTAGAAAGGGTGTATTACAGCCATTTTGGAAACAAAATGTTCGAATGTTCATAAAGAGGTTTTTAGATTGTAGATTTAGAATTTGGAATTTCCGAGACAGGAATAACATCGGAAAAAATAAAAAATATGGATCAGTTTGAGGTATCAGGACCATCCAGAAAAGAGAAAAACGAAAAGTCGTACACCAGACACAGTAACCAATATGTGGCGTCTGGTAAAATTTTGAGAAGCCATGAATACAAAAATAAAATATTCAAGCCTTCCACGTGATCTAGACAAAATAATAAAGTAAAATTCTCCGCCTGTAAATGGAACCGACAGGGTATTGATTTATCAAGACAAGGCTTCAATTCATACCTCTCACTAAATTATGCATACCTCAAGTAACTGGAGAAGGAAATAGATACTGATGTTACTCTATACAAAGCCAAATTGTTCAAATACTAGGAAGAAGCAACTATGAATTTCCGCAGCATCGGAATGTCAAAACAGGAGTTGAAAAACCATCTTCCTTTCTACGTTAGATATGTTACTGAATCACTAAGGAGAAATGTGGTTTGAGCATGACAACCTTAAGGTATAGTCTTTTCAATGTAAATTATGCTGCAGGAATATTGTCAACGTAAATGGCCGTCACACAGAGAATGCCTAGAGGTGGACTGTAAATTATGGTAAGGCTTTTGATTATTGATGACGAGAAACCCACTTGAAATAAAAATGTATCTCAGAAACAAAACCTGAAGATAACCTAGGAAGGTCAAAACATTGTTCTCTGCTTATCAATAAGTGTTAATACCCATACCAGCCGTTCTGAGATACATGGCTAGGCTCTAAAATCGCTTTGATATAACTAACTCAACCTCAAAACCTCTGTATGTGTGTGTTTATATATATATATTGTTTTACTATAATTTACTCAAATCTGTGTTAAAGTGTATATATATATATACATATTTGACCAAACGGGTCATTTACAGAACAATAAATATGGTTTTCTAATATGAAATAGAAAATTCGCTTAATAGAGGCTGAAATTTATGTGTTTGAGTCAATACCACGAGCGGATAAGTTCTATTTCCATCATTCTGTGTACACTAGTTTTTCAGATACCTCTTTTACTGAGAGGATAACCTTCCCACTAGTAATCTGTACCCGAGTTTTTTTTACAATTTTAAGACGTTTATTTGTTGCAAAATGTAACAAAAAGAGTTATTTACTATTACAAACTTGCGGTTGTATCATTTAAAAATGTTCTTCATTAAACATGATAACGTTTAGTTCTCGAAGTTTCCATGTCAGATTAGTCATGTTTTGTTTTTTTAATCTAAGTTGCACCAAGCAATCTTCCATTAAATTGTGTTTTTACCAGAAATCATTGGCCTAACAAAACGTAATAATAACACTGGCTGGTTTCACTGGTAAAATGACGTTCTTTGAAGGCAAGGTTCCCATTTATATAACTTAGCATTAATAAAATAGATTAGGTATTACGTGACATTTCATTTTTTTTTCTTGTAACTTGAAGATGTAGATTCCCATGGCTTCTTAAGTATATATTACAAACTTCTATTAGTCTTTAATGTTGTCTATACTTAACGCTAGCGAGATAACTTTTCTAAGCTCATCCCTAGGCACTAATAATGGACAATATTTAAAATCTTGAAATTAAAGCTAGATGGAGCATTTTTGTGCAATGGAAATTTGGGATAAAAATTAAAATTGCCTTAAATTAGATACATGGGATTTTCTGTAGATTCAAGTATCTATGAAAGAGCATTTCTAGCTTTATTGGGTTTAAAGTTCATGAAGATAAAGGAAAAAAATAACATCACGTAAGAATTTACAGTTTATAAACGGCTTATCTAACAGCAATTGTTCTCCTACAAATCGATTTCGATTCTGAAAAAACAACAACAATACTAGTGGTATCAGCTAAAGCTACAAAGAGAGTGGGTTCTGATGGCTTTAACTGAGACGTTCATTGTATACAACGCTTTTAATAAACAAACAAATCGTCAGTTTGCATCTAAAAAAATTCAAATACACGGCCAGATTGTCTCGTATATATTTCCAAAATGTCTTCAGTCTTTTCAAGTTTTTTATTTTCTAATCAACATTTAACATAACGTCAGATCCTTAATTTAATTTTTTTCCTCGTGCCAGTACAAATTACACGGAAAATATATATAAATATAAAAATATATGCCAAATACCTTGTTTATAATTTAATAGAATTTTAATTCCAGTC
Source organism: Tachypleus tridentatus (assembly GCF_004210375.1). Lineage (NCBI taxonomy): Eukaryota > Metazoa > Arthropoda > Merostomata > Xiphosura > Limulidae > Tachypleus > Tachypleus tridentatus. The sequence goes on along the minus strand of NC_134831.1, from coordinate 195,431,079 downwards.
ATTTTAATTGCAAACTTTAATTTCAAATCCGCTCGGGTTTTGTATTTTTATCTTAAAATTAATCGATTAAGTTGCTTACTCCGTTAGGGTTAAAGCTTTTGCTTATAAATATTCAAATTAATATCTTGGTGTATTTTACTTTACGTAGTCTTAAATCCATCCATCCATGTTCCATTTATTTTTAGAAAATGATTTAATTATAAAAACGTGAACTAGGTGGCAGACGTATATTTTGTACTTGGGTTGACCGGTGTGGAACTTTTTTTGCAAATTTTTCGATCAAATATTACAAAGCTCATATAATTAGAAATGCTTGGTTGTTTTTGTTTTTTATAACAAAACCACAGTGGACTATCTACTGTGTCCACCGCATGAAATCGAACCCATGATTTTAGCGTTGTAAATCCGTAGTATTACCACTATTCTAGCGTGGGATACCTTTGGTGGAGGAGTCCGAACTGCATATTGGCTTTTTAATTCAAAATAATTTTATCTGTTTGTTTTTTTTATTAGTCAAACTTTTAACAGGACGAGTACAGGATATGATTGCACCATGTTGTCAACACATGATGACTGGATTTCATATAAGCAATATCTAACCCGCGTGTAATTTCCTTAAAATGAACATTACATTAAATGTAATTTCTATAGGCTTTCTCGACTTACTATGGTCTAAAAACACATGCGCATTTTGTTCAAAAACACATGCTTACCACTTTGCGAACACGCATTCGAACGTTTCTGCATAATCAACTAAGTTTGCCTTCTTTCAGCTTTACATTTACTTTGCTATAATTTAGTTTCGTTTTGTTTCACAGACTGCTATAAACACCTTTAAGCTCCTTTTTTTTTTCTTAAATACGAGTTTTGTTTTTCGTTTTTGTGAGTTTCTTTGTTTTAGCTCGAAAAAAAAATGTCGTACACTGAATAATCACAACCGTTTCAAACTCTGTATACTATTACAAATACCATTACTATATTTTATTGTTTACTTAACATGTAGTTCTATTAAAGTTATGTCTACCCTACTTGGTCTGACTGTTTTTGTTCTGTTTTTTGTTTTCCAGATAGATCAGGATTTATTGATCCAACGCAATTCCTGCAAGAAAGCGTAACTTAGACGGCGTGCGTGAAAGTTATAGAATAAGGAAAATTCAAGCAAAAGCATGCTGATGTTTTGCAGGTCGTGCTGCTATTGTAAGATAATGTTTTTGTTTTACAATTTTCAGCCAAAAGCTCAGAGGAATGTAAGCTAAATATCAGAACCCACTGCCAACTCTTCGACTTCTCTGAGTTTAACTGAGTAATGAATTTCAGCGCGTATACAGCTCTAAATGTAAAGTATATTGTTGTAGCAACGAGACATAAACCATAAATCCTTGGATATATAGTCTAAACATATCCATCAGGTCACGCCCAATCCATATAAAGCAATATAAAACGCGATTTGATTACACTGTGCGATTATTAAATTTTGGAAAAAAAAGAGCATTCGTGGCTACGTGTTTTGATCCAAATATAACACTATAACACTGTATTTGATTTTCTAAGCATTTTGTGTAACTGATGCCATATAAACTAAATAAAATAAACAGCTATGCAGGGAAAAAACAATAAAAAAAAGATTCTACTTGGGCAGCTTTGTTGCATAGAAAATATAAAACAACACTTAGGTTTGGAAATGGCCACAACGAAAATTATTCATACCTGCTCACCCAGAAACCCAAACTTCTAACTGGCTAATGCTCCAATTTTACGTAATCAATCAGATGAAAACGAAATGAAAACCCTCGATATTTAAACAAATTAATAATCATGGTAAAATTACATATCTTTTAGCAGAGCCACCTACAAACTAGAAAAAAATTTAGTAATTGTCTTTCAGAAGTTAAATACACTATCTTTCCTCTCTAAACAAATAAAATAACTATATCATGCAAAGTTATCTAGTTAATTTGTTTATTTGAAGTAGAAGAAAACACAGGAGTCGCTGGCGATTAGTTAAGATACTCAACTAAACCAAACCTCCTATCAATTTTACAATGATAGATGTGGTAAGACAGATCCTAAAAGTATATCTCAGAACTGCTGGTATAAAACAACGTTTCAACCTTTTTAGGTCGTCTTCAGGTTAACAACAAAAAATAATAGGCAGGCCTTAAATACTTTCACTATCCATTAATGTTTCCACCAGGTGTGGTTAATTAGACTTTAGATATTTCCACTATCCACTAATGCTCCCATCTCCTGGGTATGTTAAGACAAATCCTAAATATTTCCACTATCCACAAATGTTCCCATCTCCTGGGTGTGTTAAGACAGATCCTAAATATTTCCACTATCCAATAATGTTCCCATCTCCTGTGTATGTTAAGACAGATCCTAAATATTTCCACTATCAACTAATGTTTCCATCTCCTGGGTATGCTAAGACAGATCCTAAATATTTCCACTATCCACTAATGTTCCCATCTCCTGGGTATGTTGAGACAGATCATGGATATTTCCACTATCCACTAATGTTTCCATCCTCTAGGTATGTTAAGTCAAATCCTAGATACTTCCAGTGCCCACAAATATTTCCATTCCCTGGGTATGTTAAGTCAGATTTTAGATGCTTACAGGATCCAGTAATACTTCCACTCCTTAGATGTGGTAAATCAGGTCTTAGCTGCTTTCAAATATTTCACATATACTGATATTTAGGCAGTCACATTTATTGTTTTCTCCTACCAAGGCACATTTCCAACGAATAAGCAGCCAAGACAGAGTCATTTGATTAAACGTCTCCGCTCTTTATAATGAAAACAAACCTACAGCGCACTCATCGTCTGTTTAATGTGTTTTAAGACGCATATTTCAGGAGGTAACCAATTCGTACCGGCTCCACCGCTCTTTGACGGATACGAGAAAGTAAATTCATTTCCTTATACATCAGGCCCGCTGGAGTCCCGCGGTCACTATTTGCTTGAAAGAAATGGGGACTTTAACAAACATTACTGTTTCTTTCTAAAGTAACAAGTAGTAAGTGAATTTACAAAGAAGCTATTTGAGAGAAACTTCTCTACTTTTAGAGTCGTTTAATTCGTGAAAAGTAATAGTGGAGAAAAGTGTTGTCTTTCTTCTCATCTCGAAAGATCAGAACCAATTTATTTGACTAAAAGTGTAGCTGATTTCTGCCATTTTTACGGCTGAAATAGGTAGAAACCTATATTAAGACTAAACGGCCGAGTTTGATTCCCAGTTTATTCAATATAAACGTTTAAAAAATAAATTCAGATTCTCTAACATAACACAGGGAAAAGTGAATGAAACAAACAATAGTTTCAGTTTTCATGAACTTAAATATTAAAACCACTGTCACTTGGCCATCTCTGCTTTGCCCCCCACGGCTATAAAATCCCGGTTTCTAGCGGTGTGAGTCCGCATACATTCCGCTGTGCCACACAGCAACTACTAATTTATATTAAATAAAAACCCATAACACAGCAGTTACTAATTTACATTAAATAAAGACCCATAACACAGTAGCTAAGGGTTGGAAATTCAAAAGGTATTTATTGGTTGTAACCTGGTATAAAACATCTGTTGCTTGTTACAAATTCCAAAACCTACAAGGAAAGATGTTGTCTGTTTCTTTAATGTCGTTCAATGTTACACAAGCGTTATCAGCGTTAGCCATGTCTAATTTTCAAGGAAGATTAGAGGGAAGGTAATTAGTTAACACAATTCATCGCCAATTTTTCGGGTACTTTTTTTACCATCGTACTGATCCACAGTGTGCATATCATCAGATTATACCGCTCCCACAGCTGAAAAGGCGACATGTTCGAATTCATGACTTAATCACCAGGCCATGCCAGATACAATAATTCTGTAATCTACGTGAACGTTTTTAAACACTAAGATAATCAGAACTTAACTTCAGTAACGTAATGTTTCGTAAAAATATTATATCTTTCTATTGTTACTATACCAATGAAGTGTCGTTTTTTATGTAATACATTGTTTCATAAAAAAATATTGTATATTTCCCTTGCTACTATATTAATAAAGTGTTGGATTTTTATGTAACACAATGTTTCACAAAAATATGGTAAGTTTCCATTGTTACAACACCAATGAAGTGTTGTTTTTATCTAATACAATGTTTCGTAAAAATATTGCATATTTCCATTGTTACTATACTAATCAAGAATCGTTTTTTATGTAATGCAGTGTTGCGTAAAATATATTGTATTTTTCATTGTTATCGTACTGAAGCAGTCTCATCTTTTCTCGGTAATAAAGTTTTCACAAAATATTATTTCTCAAGTAATAGTGCGATAACGAAATTCCATGTTCCTTTAGTAACACAAAATTTCAAAATATAATGTCACTTTCTAGTGCCACTGTAATGCAGAATTTGATGGAATCTTATTTCTCTCCATAATTACCTAACTTTGAAATAAAACCTTCCAGTCTTCCTACGTCACAGTACTTTGTTGTGTATAGCTTTTCTAGTAAGTATCTTTTTCTTCTCATGAAATATTGATTTATTTTGTAACACTAGCTATGTTATCATCTTCTGCTTCTCTTATAATTGAGACACTCTTCGTATTTTTCTTTTCGTCATCAAGATAATCTGCCGATGACATCTTATTTGAAAACATAGCGTCATCTTTGGAAGGACTTTACCCCTCTCCAACTTCAAGAAAGTGGTTAATGTGAAGTCTTCCTCGACTTACGTAGTTGTCTTTCACTTGTTATTATCTGTTGATATCGAATTCAATAAATGTGCAGTGAAACACCGACCGCACTTGGTTTCAAAAGGGCGTATAAAATTTCATAGCAATACGATTTTACATATGAAACGACTAAGCTTTAATTGCCTTGGAGTCCACGATCCAAGTATTACTATTTCAGAGCATACAAGTGATAAAAAACAAAACTTCAAGTGTCATGAAACTGTAACTGATCTATTTCACTACAAACTTTAAATTTCAAAAATGGAAAGTGTGTAGATCTGATATATTCACTAATCAGGAAAATGTATCGATCTGGTGTACTTATTACTCTAGAAAGTATGTAGATCTGGTGTACTTACTAATCTGGAAAGCTTATGCATCTGGTGTACATATTAATTTGCAAATGGTAGTGATCTGGTATACTTATCGATCGGGAAAGTGTATGAATCTACCAGTCTAAAACGTGTTTGGATATGGTGTACTTATTAATCTAGAAAGTGTGGGTATCTGGTGTACCTACCAATCTGGATAGTGTGTGGACTCACTGTACTCACCATGTTGAAAGTATATAGTTATGGTGTATTTATTAATCAAAAAATTGTATGGATCTCCCGTATATATTGATCTATAAAGTGTATGGATCTGATGAACCTAACAGTCCAGAGAGTGTGTGGATCTCATGCACGTATTAATTTATAGATCTGGTTACTTATTAATCGAGAAATTGTAAAGATATGCAGTAGTTACTAATCAGGAAAATGTGTGGATCTATTGTACTTATTAATTGGGAAACTGTGTGGATCTGATGTATCTACCAATCTAAAACGTGTTTGGTCCTGGTGTGCTTATTAATTGAGAAATTGTATGGAAATGGTGTACTTATTAATCTATAAAGTGTGTGGTTCTGGTGTACTTACCAATCTGGATAGGGTGTGGATTTGGTATACTTACCAATCTAGAAAGTAAATGGATACGATTTACTTATTAATCAGGAAAGTGTGTTGCTCTGACGTATTTATTAATTTGATGTACCTACCAATCTGGAAAGTGTGTGGATCTGGTGAATGTATTAATTAAGAAAGTGTATGAATCTGGTATACTTATTAATCGGGAAAGCGTGTGGATCTGGTGTACTTACTAATTTGGAATTGTATGGATCTGGTTACTTATTAATCCAGAAATTGTACGGATATAGTGCACTTATTAATCGGGAAAGTGTGTAGACCTAGTGTACTTATTAACCGGGAAATTATTTGGACCTGGTTCACTTATTAGTCGGGAAAGTGTGTAGATTTGGTGTATTTATTAATTTATAAAGAGTATGGATCTGATGTACTTACCAATATAGAATGTGTGTGGATCTGATATACTTATTAATCTGGAAATTCTATGGATCATTTTTCTTACTAATCGAGAAATTTTATGAATATGGTGTATTTATTAATGGGAAAAGTGTTTGGATGTGACGTATTTATTAATCTAGAAAGTGTATGGATCTGTTGTACTTTTAAATCTGGAAAGTGGGTGTATTTGGTGTATTTAATATTATGTGTTCTTTCTCATTTACAGTACTTGTTAAATAGACAATGGAAAATATGTAAATCCACTCTATTTAGTAATGTTATCTCTCTCAAGGAATCTATGTGTTAAGGAGACAACGGAAAGTGTGTGGATCTGGTTTACTTAGATTTTCTAAAAGTCTCCCGTAAGATATCACGCAATAAATTATCTAGGAAAATCTACTGGTGTAGTACGAGTTAATATGATTATTGTGTGTGAATTGGATGAGAGAAAGCAAACCTTTGTTATTTGTGGAATCAAGTAAAAACTAGACTATTGTTGCTAGTGGTGTTGTGCTTCGAGAACCAATTGTTAGCTCTTTTTCTTTTCCTTACATACGTTAATGGTATTATACAACCACATGTATTTGGTTAGTATAACTTGTTGATGAAACTGAACTTTTGGTTGTTTTAAGCTCTACTAAAGATATTGCTACAAAATCATTTGGATCAGTTGGTAACTTGAACAAATATTTGAGAAATGACCTTTAATTACATTATGCAGCACAAATTTTGTTCCTGAATAGTATGTGTTATTTCTTAATTGCTTATGCTGTAAAAGTACAGAAAATGACCATTATTCCATTCAAACTTTGCTTTTGTGACCTGCATAACGCAATTTGGAAATTAACCTATTTTCTCTGCGAGAACGGGCAAATTTGCATATATTCATTCACATAAGATCTGACTAAAACAACATATGAATCAAGATTTACATGTATTTATACTAAAGTTACACGAAAATGTTTAGAAGTCAGTAGTTTTTCGAGATTTGCGACTCTAATGTAAATCACTTTCACGTATCAGCCCCCAAATATAGTCTCCTATCATGTTTTCGTTATTCGCTCCCAAGTCACAAAAGCAAAGTTTGAAGAGAAAAATAGGTGTTTTCCATTTACTTTAGGCATAAGCAATTAGGAAATAACACTTTCTGCCCATGAACAAGAAAAAGTAACAATTTTGTTACATAGTGTAATAGTAAGAGCAAAGTAATTCGTCTGGGTTATTATAATTTGGATCACACTTTTAATATTGTTTGAAAACTACCCAGTAAAATAACAGAAGAAAGAGATATTGGAATAGTGAAGGATAAAAAGAAAGTGTGCCGTTTCTAGTTGTAAATACCATTTAATTTTAGGGTATATTTATATAGATATTTATTACATGTCAAAAAATGTAGTTGTCTCTTACATAATTCACTGTGTAGATCTCACTTCAAATATTCTCTTCAGTTTTGATGCTTTTTATCTAAAAAAAGGATGTTGGATTATTGGAAAGTGTTAGAGGATTTCTAGTAAGGTTATTCTAGAAATGGAATGGTTCTCCTACAGCGGTACTTAACTTATGTTCTCCTACTTAACTTATGTTCTCGTGGTAAAAGAAGAGTAAAATTTAATCCCTTTTATTGAAGATTTTGAGATTATTAGGAAGCTTTTGGTATCTTCGTACTTTCATGATGACAGAAAATAGACGTTGAATCAATAAGTATTCACAAAAAATTATAAAAACTCTATAATCCGAGCGCTTTCAAAAATGGACCTGTCTACTTCCCACTGTGCCCCTAAATAATAAAAGATTCACTTTCAAAAATATCCAGGTTATAAGTTTTTTTATCAATTGATTTATTTCTATAATATGCTGAAGATAATAAGATGAAAGGGCTTAAGTTTAAGATTTTGGTAAAAGACAGACTAGGATCCAGTTTTATTTCAGTAACACGGTGATCAGCTTACCCCCATCAGTTGTAGTAAAGGCCGTTTTACAAAAGTTTATTCAAGTACATTGATGCTTTCTTGAAAAAGAAAGAGGATTTTTAATTTTTTCTTTTTTTTGGAAGTAGTTGTAAGTATGAAAGGGCAGAAATGAAATACTAAATTGCCCTTTTTTGTCAATATGTTACATAACTATGTATTTAAACATGTACTTACCAAATTTATAAGAACTTCTGCTCAAAGGAACAGTGTATATTAATGTATCAACCACCTATGAATTCAAGGCCGAAAGCTGGCGAAGAATTGTTGAACCAGTTTTTAAAAATATTTAGTTCTACTGGTTTTCCAATATTTCACGAGATTTCGTTCTTGAAATCGCAACTTTTAAAGTATTAAATTATGTACACAAATAACGTTAAGTAGAATATTACAGAATATTGTACAGTTCAACTGACTAATTCTGGCACTGAATAAAAAAGCTTTTATTTATTATTTATAGAATAAGTAATTCCAATTTATGTATAGGCAATTATTTTATGGAAATCAAAAACGAAAACAAAATTCAAAATGCTATTTTATACACACCTCTGATTTCAAATCTCAACGAGTAAATTATGTAAATGAAAATGGAAAATAACAGCTATATTTTATATTAATTTGTGAACTATACCACATCCAGTGTCGAAAATGTACCACGATATGGCAGAGTGGTACCAAATTAATGAGTGAATAAAAATTATTTTGATGCAAACTGGATTAGATTGGTAATCACAGATGTTATTACTTTTATTTGTGTTAGAAATGTGATAACAATTTATTATTTATTTATTTTAATTACAAATTGTTTATTATTACATTTATGTTCCAAAGGGCTCATCGGTAAATCTGAAGGCTTACAACACTAGAAACCTGGTATTGATACCCGTAGTGGGCAGAACACTGTGTATTTTGTGCTTAACAGCAAACAAATTATTATTTTTTATTGGTAAATCAAAATTAATCACCATTTAAAAGAACTGGCGAACCATAAAGTCAGTCTTACTGTAATTATACGCTGTATATTACATATCTACACCTTTGCTAAACAGAGTTCGAAGTGAAAGATTTTGATATATAACCACCTACTGAGAACGCTTCATACCCCTTGAAAGATAGCTACTTTGCTGAACAACTTGCGCGGCCTATCAGCAACAGCTGCTATATATACGGGGTTTTGAATCACGAAAGTATGACATTTATTCCTGAACGTTTCATTTATGGCTTCACACAGCGAACACGTACTTCTGGAAATTAATGGGTGTGGAAAGTGACTCGATTAAATCCAGACCCACGAATTGATGTTCTTGAGCATTGAACGAAATACGTTCATAAAATATATACCAATCAACTTCATTACCGACATAAATAGGAAGGCCAATTAACTTCAGTTTCACTACTGTCATAAATCTTAAAAATAAAAAGGGAGCATAAAATTTCACAAGAGATGCTTCCATTTCGCCAGAGAAATTTTATTCCATCTTCTTTACGTAAGTTCAGGAAGTCAATAGTTTGATATGTAATAGGCGTAAATAATTCGGTTTCTATACTTCATAAAAACTAGTAACAAAATATCAAGCCGATATGTTTATGCAGATCTCATTTAACAAGTTGGGCACATTTGGGGCCAAGTCAAAGCAGTATTCTTCTAGATATTATAAACGTCAGCTTCTTTAAGTGATGGGAAGTATAATAGCACGCTAAGACTAAATAGACTGTGATGTTTGCTGCTTCTCTAACATGAACTATATTCACAGTTAACACACTACTATCACCTAACTAACCTCCGTGACTATTTTTTTTATAACACAAAAATACAGAGATTTAAAAATTGTGAAAATAACTATGTGAGATGTTATTATATACTTTTGTAGACACGACTGCTGGAATTTTGTTTATTCAGGGCCGAAAAGCAAAGATTTGAGACAAAATACACTTAGCGAAAAGGAATAAAATTAAGGTATACTAGCCTAGAATGGCGCTATTCAACTTCACCAGCCTTCTAGGTTCAACATCCATTTTCGGTCGCAAGTCTCTAACTGTCTGTAACCAAGTTACAACATTCGGCCACTCACAATCTTTTCTCAACCAATGAACTTTCCTTTTGAATTTTGTTTGCGCTCATAAGAGTGTTCTTGTTCGTTTCACGAGCTATGGAAGCTGCACGCGCAACCAGCGTTAACACACAGCAAAGAGAGCACTGAAAAGAAATATACACGTGCAAAAAAAAAAAAAAAAAATTGTGCAAGCCTCAGCTGGATTATTTCATTGCTTATCAATTACGAGTGGCATCAGATCAGCGTAAGCACATCCCACGCGAGATTCGATACGCACTGAACTTTCTTTAAGTGACGATCGAAAAAGATTGATGAAGCTCTTGTGACTGGCTGTAACTTGACACTGTCGATACTGCCACAAGGAATGTTCCAACTTAGGCCATTTTTCTTCTTCTTCTCTTGTTAGTACTATAGATAAACCTCATGTTATTCCTAAAATATTTGCTTTTTATATGCACGCATAAGATATAAATACATAGAGATATCTTTATACGCCAAATATTTAGAAGAAATGCCATGAAATATGGTAAATTATCAATATATGATAATCATTTAACGTTGATTACGTATCATGCAAACTTTACCGTAGCATCACCTATCGGTTAGTACTTTATTTCACTTCTTTGGATACATACTTCACAAGCAAACAAAAATTAAGAGATGCAGTGAACCCTATCTAACGTCTTCTATGATAATTTTTATTCTCGATATATATATATTATTTTTAGTATAAGCTAGAAGTCGGTTTTGTGGAAGAGTTAATCATTAAGAAAATGTCAATAGAAATAAGCTGCTGTCTGGCAGCCATGGTACAAATAGCGTTCTTAAAATGATAATGCTTTGATAGTCACTATTTAATTATTAGTGTGTGTTTTCTTATAACAAAGCCACATCAGCCGGTAGATATTAAATATTAGTAAGCAGGAAGATATAAAATATTTTATTAATTTTTAAAATTTTCTAGCTAAGTAGAATAAAAAATTCACATATGTTATTAATATAATAGGATTTGTTTGTTTGTGAATTTCGCGCAAAGTTCCTCGTCATTAATTTAGCAGTGTAGTACTAAACGGAAGGTAGCTAGTCATCACAACCCACCGCTAACTCTTGGGCTACTCTTTTACCAACGAATAGTGGGATTGATCGTCACATTATAACGCGCCTACGGCTGAAAAGACGAGCATGTTTGGTGCGACGGGGATGCGAACCCGCGACCCTCAGGCCAATATAATAGGAAGGCAACGCCCTGATCTGCATTGCATTGTACACTTAGCAATATAGAGAAGGTTATATCTTGAACTCCTGATGACGAGAAACCCACTTGAAATAAAAATGTATCCCAGAACAGCTGCTATTGGTATTAACACTAATTGATAAGGAGAGAACAATGTTTCGACCTTCCTAGGTTATCTTGTACCTTGAACGTTTCCGTTATATTTATCAAATGATCATGAAGTATGAAAATTTCATATAATTATTAGGATCACAGAGAAGATTATTTTTAGAAGACACCAAAATGTAAAGGTCTGGTTGAACTAAAATATCCAGCCTATTCCTGTAATTTAGTAACGGCGTTCTTTTCAAAAAAAAGAGAGAGAGGAAGCTTGTCGTTATTAAATGAAAGTCTGGATACGGTTTGAATGGGTAATGAATAAAACTTTATTACCCGTTCAAGCCGTCTCTAAACTTTTATTTTCTAGAAAGAAATATATTCTTCGTCATCAAATTAAATGTCGATATTGAAAAAGTGCAGGAACGCCTTTATCCTTTCATAAAAGTTTAATCAGAATATATACATACATATATATATATACATTTATATATCAGTTGTAAGCTTTTGTATCAAATAAAAAAAACATTTTATTTCAATAAAAGCAACATCATTCAATAAAAAGACATGTAAAAACAGCTTCGCACGAGTTTATAGAAAATTGTTAGTCTATTATTTCCTCGAATATAAACATGAGTTTATTAAAAGCAATATTTTACCAAGGCTATGTAATAAGATAAGTTAATTAACAAAGGGGCAAAATTTTAATGAAACTCCAGTTTGTGTTAGCTGACTTTGACTTTAAAAGATACTTTTTTTTTTCTGAACGGTGTCGAGTCAAAAAATTGAAAGGTGAAAATGAGCAAGTCAAGCGTGAAATCGAAAATAAACCAGTGTGAAAACAAAAGCTGGATAAACAAGAAAAATATACCAGAATTAAAAAAACAGTACCTTAACAGAGTAACTACTGCAACTAGAATTGTTGGTAATTATAGTAATTTTCACTATAATATCTTCGCATCCAAATGACAACTGATCATCTATTGGAAATATAACTCATAAAGGAACAGTAAGATAGAATATGATCTGGTGAGGTTAAGAAGAAGAGTCGTGACAAAAGAGAGGTAATATACTATCAAAAAAGACAACTAAAAAGTAAGACATCAAGTGAGAGGTAATATACTATCAAAGGAGACAACTGAAAAGTAAGACATCAAGTGAGAGGTAATATACTATCAAAGGAGACAACTGAAAAGTAAGACATCAAGTGAGAAGTAATATACTGTCAAAGGAGACAACTAAAAAGTAAGACATCAAGTGAGAGGTAATATACTATCAAAGGAGACAACTGAAGTGTAAGAAATCAAGTGAGAAGTAATATACTATCAAAGGAGACAACTAAAAAGTAAGAAATCAAGTAAGAGGTAATATACTATCAAAGGAGACAACTGAAAAGTAAGACATCAAGTGAGAGGTAATATACTATCAAAGGAGACAACTGAAAAGTAAGAAATCAAGTGAGAAGTAATATACTATCAAAGGAGACAACTGAAAAGTAAGACATCAAGTGAGAGGTAATATACTATCAAAGGAGACAACTGAAAAGTAAGACATCAAGTGAGAAGTAATATACTATCAAAGGAGACAACTAAAAAGTAAGACATCAAGTGAGAAGTAATATACTATCAAAGGAGACAACTGAAAAGTAAGACATCAAGTGAGAGGTAATATACTATCAAAGGAGACAACTGAAGTGTAAGAAATCAAGTGAGAAGTAATATACTATCAAAGGAGACAACTGAAAAGTAAGACATCAAGTGAGAGGTAATATACTATCAAAGGAGACAACTGAAAAGTAAGAAATCAAGTGAGAAGTAATATACTATCAAAGGAGACAACTGAAAAGTAAGAAATCAAGTGAGAGGTAATATACTATCAATAGAGACAACTGAAAGTAAGACATCAATTGAGAGGTAATATACTATCAAAGGAGACAACTGAAAAGTAAGACATCAAGTGAGAGGTAATATACTATCAAAGGAGACAACTGAAAAGTAAGACATCAAGTGAGAGGTAATATACTATCAAAGGAGACAACTGAAAAGTAAGAAATCAAGTGAGAAGTAATATACTATCAAAGGAGACAACTGAAAAGTAAGAAATCAAGTGAGAAGTAATATACTATCAAAGGAGACAACTGAAAAGTAAGAAATCAAGTGAGAGGTAATATACTATCAAAGGAGACAACTGAAAAGTAAGACATCAAATGAGAGGTAATATACTATCAAAGGAGACAACTGAAAAGTAAGACATCAAGTGAGAAGTAATATACTATCAAAGGAGACAACTAAAAGTAAGACATCAAGTGAGAGGTAATATACTATCAAAGGAGACAACTGAAAAGTAAGACATCAAGTGAGAAGTAATATACTATCAAAGGAGACAACTGAAAAGTAAGACATCAAGTGAGAGGTAATATACTATCAAAGGAGACAACTGAAAAGTAAGAAATCAAGTGAGAGGTAATATACTATCAAAGGAGACAACTGAAAAGTAAGACATCAAGTGAGAGGTAATATACTATCAAAGGAGACAACTGAAAAGTAAGAAATCAAGTGAGAAGTAATATACTATCAAAGGAGACAACTGAAAAGTAAGACATCAAGTGAGAAGTAATATACTATCAAAGGAGACAACTGAAAAGTAAGAAATCAAATGAGATGGAATATACGATCAAAGGAGACAACTGAAAAGTAAGACATCAAGTGAGAAGTAATATACTATCAAAGGTGACAACTGAAAAGTAAGAAATCAAATGAGAGGTAATATACTATCAAAGGAGACAACTGAAAAGTAAGACATCAAGTGAGAGGTAATATACTATCAAAGGAGACAACTAAAAGTAAGACATCAAGTGAGAGGTAATATACTATCAAAGGAGACAACTGAAAAGTAAGACATCAAGTGAGAAGTAATATACTATCAAAGGAGACAACTGAAAAGTAAGACATCAAGTGAGAGGTAATATACTATCAAAGGAGACAACTGAAAAGTAAGACATCAAGTGAGAGGTAATATACTATCAAAGGAGACAACTGAAAAGTAACACATCAAGTGAGAGATAATATACTATCAAAGGAGACAACTGAAAAGTAAGAAATCAAGTGAGAAGTAATATACTATCAAAGGAGACAACTGAAAAGTAAGAAATCAAGTGAGAGGTAATATACTATCAAAGGAGACAACTGAAAAGTAAGAAATCAAGTGAGAAGTAATATACTATCAAAGGAGACAACTTGAAAGTAAGAAATGAAGTGAGAGGTAATATACTATCAAAGGAGACAACTAAAAAGTAAGACATCAAGTGAGATGTAATATACTATCAAAGGAGACAACGAAAAAGTAAGAAATCAAGTGAGAAGTAATATACTATCAAAAAAGACAACTGAAAAGTAAGACATCAAGTGAGAGGTAATATACTATCAAAGGAGACAACTGAAAAGTAAGAAATCAAGTGAGAAATAATATACTATCAAAGGAGACAACTGAAAAGTAAGAAATCAAGTGAGAGGTAATATACTATCAAAGGAGATAACTGAAAAGTAAGTCATCAAATGAGATGGAATATACGATCAAAGGAGACAACTGAAGTGTAAGAAATGAAGTGAGAGGTAATATACTATCAAAGGAGACAACTGAAAAGTAAGACATCAAGTGAGAGGTAATATACTCTCAAAGGAAACAACTAAAAAGTAAGACATCAAGTGAGAGGTAATATACTATCAAAGGAGACAACTGAAAAGTAAGAAATCAAGTGAGAGGTAATATACTATCAAAGGAGACAACTGAAAAGTAAGACATCAAGTGAGAGGTAATATACTATCAAAGGAGACAACTGAAAAGTAAGACATCAAGTGAGAGGTAATATACTATCAAAGGAGACAACTGAAAAGTAAGACATCAAGTGAATAAAAGTACTATCAAAGGAGACAACTGAAAAGTAAGAAATCAAGTGAGAAGTAATATACTATCAAAGGAGACAACTGAAAAGTAAGACATCAAGTGAGAGGTAATATACTATCAAAGGAGACAACTGAAAAGTAAGACATCAAGTGAGAAGTAATATACTATCAAAGGAGACAACTGAAAAGTAAGACATCAAGTGAGAGGTAATATACTATCAAAGGAGACAACTGAAAAGTAAGACATCAAGTGAGAAGTAATATACTATCAAAGGAGACAACTGAAAAGTAAGACATCAAGTGAGAGGTAATATACTATCAAAGGAGACAACTGAAAAGTAAGAAATCAAGTGAGAAGTAATATACTATCAAAGGAGACAACTGAAAAGTAAGACATCAAGTGAGAGGTAATATACTATCAAAGGAGACAACTGAAAAGTAAGACATCAAGTGAGAGGTAATATACTATCAAAGGAGACAACTGAAAAGTAAGACATCAAGTGAGAGGTAATATACTATCAAAGGAGACAACTGAAAAGTAAGACATCAAGTGAGAGGTAATATACTATCAAAGGAGACAACTGAAAAGTAAGACATCAAGTGAGAGGTAATATACTATCAAAGGAGACAACTGAAAAGTAAGACATCAAGTGAGAGGTAATATACTATCAAAGGAGACAACTGAAAAGTAAGACATCAAGTGAGAGGTAATATACTATCAAAGGAGACAACTGAAAAGTAAGACATCAAGTGAGAGGTAATATACTATCAAAGGAGACAACTGAAAAGTAAGAAATCAAGTGAGAGGTAATATACTATCAAAGGAGACAACTGAAAAGTAAGAAATCAAGTGAGAGGTAATATACTATCAAAGGAGACAACTGAAAAGTAAGACATCAAGTGAGAGGTAATATACTATCAAAGGAGACAACTGAAAAGTAAGACATCAAGTGAGAGGTAATATACTATCAAAGGAGACAACTGAAAAGTAAGACATCAAGTGAGAGGTAATATACTATCAAAGGAGACAACTGAAAAGTAAGAAATCAAGTGAGAAGTAATATACTATCAAAGGAGACAACTGAAAAGTAAGACATCAAGTGAGAGGTAATATACTATCAAAGGAGACAACTGAAAAGTAAGACATCAAGTGAGAGGTAATATACTATCAAAGGAGACAACTGAAAAGTAAGACATCAAGTGAGAGGTAATATACTATCAAAGGAGACAACTGAAAAGTAAGACATCAAGTGAGAGGTAATATACTATCAAAGGAGACAACTGAAAAGTAAGACATCAAGTGAGAGGTAATATACTATCAAAGGAGACAACTGAAAAGTAAGACATCAAGTGAGAAGTAATATACTATCAAAGGAGACAACTGAAAAGTAAGACATCAAGTGAGAGGTAATATACTATCAAAGGAGACAACTGAAAAGTAAGAAATCAAGTGAGAGGTAATATACTATCAAAGGAGACAACTGAAAAGTAAGACATCAAGTGAGAGGTAATATACTATCAAAGGAGACAACTGAAAAGTAAGAAATCAAGTGAGAAGTAATATACTATCAAAGGAGACAACTGAAAAGTAAGACATCAAGTGAGAAGTAATATACTATCAAAGGAGACAACTGAAAAGTAAGAAATCAAGTGAGAGGTAATATACTATCAAAGGAGACAACTGAAAAGTAAGACATCAAGTGAGAGGTAATATACTATCAAAGGAGACAACTGAAAAGTAAGAAATCAAGTGAGAGGTAATATACTATCAAAGGAGACAACTGAAAAGTAAGACATCAAGTGAGAGGTAATATACTATCAAAGGAGACAACTGAAAAGTAAGACATCAAGTGAGAGGTAATATACTATCAAAGGAGACAACTGAAAAGTAAGAAATCAAGTGAGAAGTAATATACTATCAAAGGAGACAACTGAAAAGTAAGACATCAAGTGAGAGGTAATATACTATCAAAGGAGACAACTGAAAAGTAAGACATCAAGTGAGAGGTAATATACTATCAAAGGAGACAACTGAAAAGTAAGACATCAAGTGAGAGGTAATATACTATCAAAGGAGACAACTGAAAAGTAAGAAATCAAGTGAGAGGTAATATACTATCAAAGGAGACAACTGAAAAGTAAGAAATCAAGTGAGAGGTAATATACTATCAAAGGAGACAACTGAAAAGTAAGACATCAAGTGAGAGGTAATATACTATCAAAGGAGACAACTGAAAAGTAAGACATCAAGTGAGAGGTAATATACTATCAAAGGAGACAACTGAAAAGTAAGACATCAAGTGAGAGGTAATATACTATCAAAGGAGACAACTGAAAAGTAAGAAATCAAGTGAGAAGTAATATACTATCAAAGGAGACAACTGAAAAGTAAGACATCAAGTGAGAGGTAATATACTATCAAAGGAGACAACTGAAAAGTAAGACATCAAGTGAGAGGTAATATACTATCAAAGGAGACAACTGAAAAGTAAGAAATCAAGTGAGAGGTAATATACTATCAAAGGAGACAACTGAAAAGTAAGACATCAAGTGAGAGGTAATATACTATCAAAGGAGACAACTGAAAAGTAAGAAATCAAGTGAGAGGTAATATACTATCAAAGGAGACAACTGAAAAGTAAGACATCAAGTGAGAGGTAATATACTATCAAAGGAGACAACTGAAAAGTAAGACATCAAGTGAGAGGTAATATACTATCAAAGGAGACAACTGAAAAGACATCAAGTAAGAGAAGTAAGAAATAATATACTATCAAGACAACTGAAAAGTAAGACATCAAGTGAGAGGTAATATACTATCAAAGGAGACAACTGAAAAGTAAGACATCAAGTGAGAGGTAATATACTATCAAAGGAGACAACTGAAAAGTAAGACATCAAGTGAGAGGTAATATACTATCAAAGGAGACAACTGAAAAGTAAGAAATCAAGTGAGAGGTAATATACTATCAAAGGAGACAACTGAAAAGTAAGACATCAAGTGAGAGGTAATATACTATCAAAGGAGACAACTGAAAAGTAAGACATCAAGTGAGAGGTAATATACTATCAAAGGAGACAACTGAAAAGTAAGACATCAAGTGAGAGGTAATATACTATCAAAGGAGACAACTGAAAAGTAAGACATCAAGTGAGAGGTAATATACTATCAAAGGAGACAACTGAAAAGTAAGAAATCAAGTGAGAGGTAATATACTATCAAAGGAGACAACTGAAAAGTAAGACATCAAGTGAGAGGTAATATACTATCAAAGGAGACAACTGAAAAGTAAGAAATCAAGTGAGAGGTAATATACTATCAAAGGAGACAACTGAAAAGTAAGACATCAAGTGAGAGGTAATATACTATCAAAGGAGACAACTGAAAAGTAAGACATCAAGTGAGAGGTAATATACTATCAAAGGAGACAACTGAAAAGTAAGAAATCAAGTGAGAGGTAATATACTATCAAAGGAGACAACTGAAAAGTAAGACATCAAGTGAGAGGTAATATACTATCAAAGGAGACAACTGAAAAGTAAGAAATCAAGTGAGAGGTAATATACTATCAAAGGAGACAACTGAAAAGTAAGAAATCAAGTGAGAGGTAATATACTATCAAAGGAGACAACTGAAAAGTAAGACATCAAGTGAGAGGTAATATACTATCAAAGGAGACAACTGAAAAGTAAGACATCAAGTGAGAGGTAATATACTATCAAAGGAGACAACTGAAAAGTAAGACATCAAGTGAGAGGTAATATACTATCAAAGGAGACAACTGAAAAGTAAGAAATCAAGTGAGAAGTAATATACTATCAAAGGAGACAACTGAAAAGTAAGAAATCAAGTGAGAGGTAATATACTATCAAAGGAGACAACTGAAAAGTAAGACATCAAGTGAGAGGTAATATACTATCAAAGGAGACAACTGAAAAGTAAGAAATCAAGTGAGAGGTAATATACTATCAAAGGAGACAACTGAAAAGTAAGACATCAAGTGAGAGGTAATATACTATCAAAGGAGACAACTGAAAAGTAAGACATCAAGTGAGAGGTAATATACTATCAAAGGAGACAACTGAAAAGTAAGACATCAAGTGAGAGGTAATATACTATCAAAGGAGACAACTGAAAAGTAAGACATCAAGTGAGAGGTAATATACTATCAAAGGAGACAACTGAAAAGTAAGACATCAAGTGAGAGGTAATATACTATCAAAGGAGACAACTGAAAAGTAAGACATCAAGTGAGAGGTAATATACTATCAAAGGAGACAACTGAAAAGTAAGAAATCAAGTGAGAAGTAATATACTATCAAAGGAGACAACTGAAAGTAAGAAATCAAGTGAGAGGTAATATACTATCAAAGGAGACAACTGAAAAGTAAGAAATCAAGTGAGAGGTAATATACTATCAAAGGAGACAACTAAAAAGTAAGAAATCAAGTGAGAGGTAATATACTATCAAAGGAGACAACTGAAAAGTAAGACATCAAGTGAGAGGTAATATACTATCAAAGGAGACAACTGAAAAGTAAGAAATCAAGTGAGAGGTAATATACTATCAAAGGAGACAACTGAAAAGTAAGACATCAAGTGAGAGGTAATATACTATCAAAGGAGACAACTGAAAAGTAAGACATCAAGTGAGAAGTAATATACTATCAAAGGAGACAACTGAAAAGTAAGACATCAAGTGAGAGGTAATATACTATCAAAGGAGACAACTGAAAAGTAAGACATCAAGTGAGAGGTAATATACTATCAAAGGAGACAACTGAAAAGTAAGACATCAAGTGAGAGGTAATATACTATCAAAGGAGACAACTGAAAAGTAAGACATCAAGTGAGAGGTAATATACTATCAAAGGAGACAACTGAAAAGTAAGACATCAAGTGAGAGGTAATATACTATCAAAGGAGACAACTGAAAAGTAAGACATCAAGTGAGAGGTAATATACTATCAAAGGAGACAACTGAAAAGTAAGAAATCAAGTGAGAAGTAATATACTATCAAAGGAGACAACTGAAAAGTAAGAAATCAAGTGAGAAGTAATATACTATCAAAGGAGACAACTGAAAAGTAAGAAATCAAGTGAGAGGTAATATACTATCAAAGGAGACAACTGAAAAGTAAGAAATCAAGTGAGAGGTAATATACTATCAAAGGAGACAACTGAAAAGTAAGACATCAAGTGAGAGGTAATATACTATCAAAGGAGACAACTGAAAAGTAAGACATCAAGTGAGAGGTAATATACTATCAAAGGAGACAACTGAAAAGTAAGAAATCAAGTGAGAGGTAATATACTATCAAAGGAGACAACTGAAAAGTAAGACATCAAGTGAGAGGTAATATACTATCAAAGGAGACAACTGAAAAGTAAGACATCAAGTGAGAGGTAATATACTATCAAAGGAGACAACTGAAAAGTAAGACATCAAGTGAGAGGTAATATACTATCAAAGGAGACAACTGAAAAGTAAGACATCAAGTGAGAAGTAATATACTATCAAAGGAGACAACTGAAAAGTAAGACATCAAGTGAGAGGTAATATACTATCAAAGGAGACAACTGAAAAGTAAGAAATCAAGTGAGAAGTAATATACTATCAAAGGAGACAACTGAAAAGTAAGAAATCAAGTGAGAGGTAATATACTATCAAAGGAGACAACTGAAAAGTAAGAAATCAAGTGAGAGGTAATATACTATCAAAGGAGACAACTGAAAAGTAAGACATCAAGTGAGAGGTAATATACTATCAAAGGAGACAACTGAAAAGTAAGACATCAAGTGAGAGGTAATATACTATCAAAGGAGACAACTGAAAAGTAAGACATCAAGTGAGAGGTAATATACTATCAAAGGAGACAACTGAAAAGTAAGACATCAAGTGAGAGGTAATATACTATCAAAGGAGACAACTGAAAAGTAAGACATCAAGTGAGAGGTAATATACTATCAAAGGAGACAACTGAAAAGTAAGACATCAAGTGAGAGGTAATATACTATCAAAGGAGACAACTGAAAAGTAAGAAATCAAGTGAGAGGTAATATACTATCAAAGGAGACAACTGAAAAGTAAGACATCAAGTGAGAGGTAATATACTATCAAAGGAGACAACTGAAAAGTAAGAAATCAAGTGAGAGGTAATATACTATCAAAGGAGACAACTGAAAAGTAAGAAATCAAGTGAGAGGTAATATACTATCAAAGGAGACAACTGAAAAGTAAGACATCAAGTGAGAGGTAATATACTATCAAAGGAGACAACTGAAAAGTAAGAAATCAAGTGAGAGGTAATATACTATCAAAGGAGACAACTGAAAAGTAAGAAATCAAGTGAGAAGTAATATACTATCAAAGGAGACAACTGAAAAGTAAGAAATCAAGTGAGAAAAGTAATATACTATCAAAGGAGACAACTGAAAAGTAAGACATCAAGTGAGAGGTAATATACTATCAAAGGAGACAACTGAAAAGTAAGACATCAAGTGAGAGGTAATATACTATCAAAGGAGACAACTGAAAAGTAAGAAATCAAGTGAGAGGTAATATACTATCAAAGGAGACAACTGAAAAGTAAGACATCAAGTGAGAGGTAATATACTATCAAAGGAGACAACTGAAAAGTAAGACATCAAGTGAGAGGTAATATACTATCAAAGGAGACAACTGAAAAGTAAGACATCAAGTGAGAGGTAATATACTATCAAAGGAGACAACTGAAAAGTAAGACATCAAGTGAGAGGTAATATACTATCAAAGGAGACAACTGAAAAGTAAGACATCAAGTGAGAGGTAATATACTATCAAAGGAGACAACTGAAAAGTAAGACATCAAGTGAGAGGTAATATACTATCAAAGGAGACAACTGAAAAGTAAGAAATCAAGTGAGAGGTAATATACTATCAAAGGAGACAACTGAAAAGTAAGACATCAAGTGAGAGGTAATATACTATCAAAGGAGACAACTGAAAAGTAAGACATCAAGTGAGAGGTAATATACTATCAAAGGAGACAACTGAAAAGTAAGACATCAAGTGAGAGTAATATACTATCAAAGGAGACAACTGAAAAGTAAGACATCAAGTGAGAATAATATACTGTCAAAGGAGACAACTAAAAAGTAAGACATCAAGTGAGAGGTAATATACTATCAAAGGAGACAACTGAAAAGTAAGACATCAAGTGAGAGGTAATATACTATCAAAGGAGACAACTGAAAAGTAAGACATCAAGTGAGAGGTAATATACTATCAAAGGAGACAACTGAAAAGTAAGACATCAAGTGAGAGGTAATATACTATCAAAGGAGACAACTGAAAAGTAAGACATCAAGTGAGAGGTAATATACTATCAAAGGAGACAACTGAAAAAGACATCAAGTGAGAGGTAATATACTATCAAAGGAGACAACTGAAAAGTAAGAAATCAAGTGAGAGGTAATATACTATCAAAGGAGACAACTGAAAAGTAAGAAATCAAGTGAGAGGTAATATACTATCAAAGGAGACAACTGAAAAGTAAGACATCAAGTGAGAGGTAATATACTATCAAAGGAGACAACTGAAAAGTAAGACATCAAGTGAGAGGTAATATACTATCAAAGGAGACAACTGAAAAGTAAGACATCAAGTGAGAGGTAATATACTATCAAAGGAGACAACTGAAAAGTAAGACATCAAGTGAGAGGTAATATACTATCAAAGGAGACAACTGAAAAGTAAGACATCAAGTGAGAGGTAATATACTATCAAAGGAGACAACTGAAAAGTAAGAAGAGACAACTGAAAAGTAAGAAATGAAGTGAGAGGTAATATACTATCAAAGGAGACAACTGAAAAGTAAGACATCAAGTGAGAGGTAATATACTATCAAAGGAGACAACTGAAAAGTAAGACATCAAGTGAGAGGTAATATACTATCAAAGGAGACAACTGAAAAGTAAGACATCAAGTGAGAGGTAATATACTATCAAAGGAGACAACTGAAAAGTAAGACATCAAGTGAGAGGTAATATACTATCAAAGGAGACAACTGAAAAGTAAGACATCAAGTGAGAGGTAATATACTATCAAAGGAGACAACTGAAAAGTAAGACATCAAGTGAGAGGTAATATACTATCAAAGGAGACAACTGAAAAGTAAGACATCAAGTGAGAAGTAATATACTATCAAAGGAGACAACTGAAAAGTAAGACATCAAGTGAGAGGTAATATACTATCAAAGGAGACAACTGAAAAGTAAGAAATCAAGTGAGAAGTAATATACTATCAAAGGAGACAACTGAAAAGTAAGAAATCAAGTGAGAGGTAATATACTATCAAAGGAGACAACTGAAAAGTAAGAAATCAAGTGAGAGGTAATATACTATCAAAGGAGACAACTGAAAAGTAAGAAATCAAGTGAGAGGTAATATACTATCAAAGGAGACAACTGAAAAGTAAGACATCAAGTGAGAGGTAATATACTATCAAAGGAGACAACTGAAAAGTAAGACATCAAGTGAGAGGTATATATCAAAGGAGACAACTGAAAAGTAAGAAATCAAGTGAGAGGTAATATACTATCAAAGGAGACAACTGAAAAGTAAGACATCAAGTGAGAGGTAATATACTATCAAAGGAGACAACTGAAAAGTAAGACATCAAGTGAGAGGTAATATACTATCAAAGGAGACAACTGAAAAGTAAGACATCAAGTGAGAGGTAATATACTATCAAAGGAGACAACTGAAAAGTAAGACATCAAGTGAGAGGTAATATACTATCAAAGGAGACAACTGAAAAGTAAGACATCAAGTGAGAGGTAATATACTATCAAAGGAGACAACTGAAAAGTAAGACATCAAGTGAGAGGTAATATACTATCAAAGGAGACAACTGAAAAGTAAGACATCAAGTGAGAGGTAATATACTATCAAAGGAGACAACTGAAAAAGTAAGAGAATCAAGTGAGAGTGAGTAATATACTATCAAAGGAGACAACTGAAAAGTAAGACATCAAGTGAGAGGTAATATACTATCAAAGGAGACAACTGAAAAGTAAGACATCAAGTGAGAGGTAATATACTATCAAAGGAGACAACTGAAAAGTAAGACATCAAGTGAGAGGTAATATACTATCAAAGGAGACAACTGAAAAGTAAGAAATCAAGTGAGAGGTAATATACTATCAAAGGAGACAACTGAAAAGTAAGACATCAAGTGAGAGGTAATATACTATCAAAGGAGACAACTGAAAAGTAAGAAGACATCAAGTGAGAGGTAATATACTATCAAAGGAGACAACTGAAAAGTAACACATCAAGTGAGAGGTAATATACTATCAAAGGAGACAACTGAAAAGTAAGACATCAAGTGAGAGGTAATATACTATCAAAGGAGACAACTGAAAAGTAAGACATCAAGTGAGAGGTAATATACTATCAAAGGAGACAACTGAAAAGTAAGACATCAAGTGAGAGGTAATATACTATCAAAGGAGACAACTGAAAAGTAAGACATCAAGTGAGAGGTAATATACTATCAAAGGAGACAACTGAAAAGTAAGAAATCAAGTGAGAGTAATATACTATCAAAGGAGACAACTGAAAAGTAAGAAATCAAGTGAGAGGTAATATACTATCAAAGGAGACAACTGAAAAGTAAGACATCAAGTGAGAGGTAATATACTATCAAAGGAGACAACTGAAAAGTAAGAAATCAAGTGAGAGGTAATATACTATCAAAGGAGACAACTGAAAAGTAAGACATCAAGTGAGAGGTAATATACTATCAAAGGAGACAACTGAAAAGTAAGACATCAAGTGAGAGGTAATATACTATCAAAGGAGACAACTGAAAAGTAAGACATCAAGTGAGAGGTAATATACTATCAAAGGAGACAACTGAAAAGTAAGACATCAAGTGAGAGGTAATATACTATCAAAGGAGACAACTGAAAAGTAAGACATCAAGTGAGAGGTAATATACTATCAAAGGAGACAACTGAAAAGTAAGTAAGTGAGAATCAAGGAGACAACTGAAAAGTAAGAAATCAAGTGAGAGGTAATATACTATCAAAGGAGACAACTGAAAGTAAGACATCAAGTGAGAGGTAATATACTATCAAAGGAGACAACTGAAAAGTAAGACATCAAGTGAGAGGTAATATACTATCAAAGGAGACAACTGAAAAGTAAGACATCAAGTGAGAGGTAATATACTATCAAAGGAGACAACTGAAAAGTAAGACATCAAGTGAGAGGTAATATACTATCAAAGGAGACAACTGAAAAGTAAGACATCAAGTGAGAGGTAATATACTATCAAAGGAGACAACTGAAAAGTAAGACATCAAGTGAGAGGTAATATACTATCAAAGGAGACAACTGAAAAGTAAGACATCAAGTGAGAGGTAATATACTATCAAAGGAGACAACTGAAAAGTAAGACATCAAGTGAGAGGTAATATACTATCAAAGGAGACAACTGAAAAGTAAGAAATCAAGTGAGAGGTAATATACTATCAAAGGAGACAACTGAAAAGTAAGACATCAAGTGAGAGGTAATATACTATCAAAGGAGACAACTGAAAAGTAAGACATCAAGTGAGAGGTAATATACTATCAAAGGAGACAACTGAAAAGTAAGACATCAAGTGAGAGGTAATATACTATCAAAGGAGACAACTGAAAAGTAAGACATCAAGTGAGAGGTAATATACTATCAAAGGAGACAACTGAAAAGTAAGACATCAAGTGAGAGGTAATATACTATCAAAGGAGACAACTGAAAAGTAAGACATCAAGTGAGAGGTAATATACTATCAAAGGAGACAACTGAAAAGTAAGACATCAAGTGAGAGGTAATATACTATCAAAGGAGACAACTGAAAAGTAAGACATCAAGTGAGAGGTAATATACTATCAAAGGAGACAACGAAAAAGTAAGACATCAAGTGAGAGGTAATATACTATCAAAGGAGACAACTGAAAAGTAAGACATCAAGTGAGAGGTAATATACTATCAAAGGAGACAACTGAAAAGTAAGACATCAAGTGAGAGGTAATATACTATCAAAGGAGACAACTGAAAAGTAAGAAATCAAGTGAGAAGTAATATACTATCAAAGGAGACAACTGAAAAGTAAGACATCAAGTGAGAGGTAATATACTATCAAAGGAGACAACTGAAGTGTAAGAAATCAAGTGAGAGGTAATATACTATCAAAGGAGACAACTGAAAAGTAAGACATCAAGTGAGAGGTAATATACTATCAAAGGAGACAACTGAAAAGTAAGACATCAAGTGAGAGGTAATATACTATCAAAGGAGACAACTGAAAAGTAAGACATCAAGTGAGAGGTAATATACTATCAAAGGAGACAACTGAAAAGTAAGACATCAAGTGAGAGGTAATATACTATCAAAGGAGACAACTGAAAAGTAAGACATCAAGTGAGAGGTAATATACTATCAAAGGAGACAACTGAAAAGTAAGACATCAAGTGAGAGGTAATATACTATCAAAGGAGACAACTGAAAAGTAAGACATCAAGTGAGAGGTAATATACTATCAAAGGAGACAACTGAAAAGTAAGACATCAAGTGAGAGGTAATATACTATCAAAGGAGACAACTGAAAAGTAAGACATCAAGTGAGAGGTAATATACTATCAAAGGAGACAACTGAAAAGTAAGACATCAAGTGAGAGGTAATATACTATCAAAGGAGACAACTGAAAAGTAAGACATCAAGTGAGAGGTAATATACTATCAAAGGAGACAACTGAAAAGTAAGACATCAAGTGAGAGGTAATATACTATCAAAGGAGACAACTGAAAAGTAAGACATCAAGTGAGAATAATATACTGTCAAAGGAGACAACTAAAAAGTAAGACATCAAGTGAGAAGACATCAAGTGTAATATACTATCAAAGGAGACAACTGAAAAGTAAGACATCAAGTGAGAGGTAATATACTATCAAAGGAGACAACTGAAAAGTAAGACATCAAGTGAGAGGTAATATACTATCAAAGGAGACAACTGAAAAGTAAGACATCAAGTGAGAGGTAATATACTATCAAAGGAGACAACTGAAAAGTAAGACATCAAGTGAGAGGTAATATACTATCAAAGGAGACAACTGAAAAGTAAGACATCAAGTGAGAGGTAATATACTATCAAAGGAGACAACTGAAAAGTAAGACATCAAGTGAGAGGTAATATACTATCAAAGGAGACAACTGAAAAGTAAGACATCAAGTGAGAGGTAATATACTATCAAAGGAGACAACTGAAAAGTAAGACATCAAGTGAGAGGTAATATACTATCAAAGGAGACAACTGAAAAGTAAGACATCAAGTGAGAGGTAATATACTATCAAAGGAGACAACTGAAAAGTAAGACATCAAGTGAGAAGTAATATACTATCAAAGGAGACAACTGAAAAGTAAGACATCAAGTGAGAGGTAATATACTATCAAAGGAGACAACTGAAAAGTAAGACATCAAGTGAGAGGTAATATACTATCAAAGGAGACAACTGAAAAGTAAGACATCAAGTGAGAGGTAATATACTATCAAAGGAGACAACTGAAAAGTAAGACATCAAGTGAGAGGTAATATACTATCAAAGGAGACAACTGAAAAGTAAGACATCAAGTGAGAGGTAATATACTATCAAAGGAGACAACTGAAAAGTAAGACATCAAGTGAGAGGTAATATACTATCAAAGGAGACAACTGAAAAGTAAGACATCAAGTGAGAGGTAATATACTATCAAAGGAGACAACTGAAAAGTAAGAAATCAAGTGAGAGGTAATATACTATCAAAGGAGACAACTGAAAAGTAAGAAATCAAGTGAGAGGTAATATACTATCAAAGGAGACAACTGAAAAGTAAGACATCAAGTGAGAGGTAATATACTATCAAAGGAGACAACTGAAAAGTAAGACATCAAGTGAGAGGTAATATACTATCAAAGGAGACAACTGAAAAGTAAGACATCAAGTGAGAGGTAATATACTATCAAAGGAGACAACTGAAAAGTAAGACATCAAGTGAGAGGTAATATACTATCAAAGGAGACAACTGAAAAGTAAGACATCAAGTGAGAGGTAATATACTATCAAAGGAGACAACTGAAAAGTAAGACATCAAGTGAGAGGTAATATACTATCAAAGGAGACAACTGAAAAGTAAGACATCAAGTGAGAGGTAATATACTATCAAAGGAGACAACTGAAAAGTAAGAAATCAAGTGAGAGGTAATATACTATCAAAGGAGACAACTGAAAAGTAAGACATCAAGTGAGAGGTAATATACTATCAAAGGAGACAACTGAAAAGTAAGACATCAAGTGAGAAGTAATATACTATCAAAGGAGACAACTGAAAAGTAAGACATCAAGTGAGAGGTAATATACTATCAAAGGAGACAACTGAAAAGTAAGACATCAAGTGAGAGGTAATATACTATCAAAGGAGACAACTGAAAAGTAAGACATCAAGTGAGAGGTAATATACTATCAAAGGAGACAACTGAAAAGTAAGACATCAAGTGAGAGGTAATATACTATCAAAGGAGACAACTGAAAAGTAAGACATCAAGTGAGAGGTAATATACTATCAAAGGAGACAACTGAAAAGTAAGACATCAAGTGAGAGGTAATATACTATCAAAGGAGACAACTGAAAAGTAAGACATCAAGTGAGAGGTAATATACTATCAAAGGAGACAACTGAAAAGTAAGAAATCAAGTGAGAAGTAATATACTATCAAAGGAGACAACTGAAAAGTAAGACATCAAGTGAGAGGTAATATACTATCAAAGGAGACAACTGAAAAGTAAGAAATCAAGTGAGAGGTAATATACTATCAAAGGAGACAACTGAAAAGTAAGAAATCAAGTGAGAGGTAATATACTATCAAAGGAGACAACTGAAAAGTAAGACATCAAGTGAGAGGTAATATACTATCAAAGGAGACAACTGAAAAGTAAGACATCAAGTGAGAGGTAATATACTATCAAAGGAGACAACTGAAAAGTAAGACATCAAGTGAGAAGTAATATACTATCAAAGGAGACAACTGAAAAGTAAGACATCAAGTGAGAGGTAATATACTATCAAAGGAGACAACTGAAAAGTAAGACATCAAGTGAGAGGTAATATACTATCAAAGGAGACAACTGAAAAGTAAGACATCAAGTGAGAG